>NW_019396399.1:48926-90348 GCF_000591075.1 Eurytemora carolleeae
TCTCCACCCCCCAGACAGAACTCAAATCCCCGAAACCCTCCTCCTGCTCCCCCAACCCGCCCATCACCATCAAGGGATGAAGTTACAGCCTCCAGGATAGTAAATCAACAATTCAGCCAATTTCCAAACTTTCAATCCCACCAGAACTCAGATGAGAATCTATCCGAGGCTCCCAGAAGCTCTCAAAGTCAGCATGTAAATAAAAACGGGTTTGATGTTGTTGGACTTAAAAGTTCACAACAAGAAGAGAAGAAGGATACAAATCAGAATGATTTTAGAGTTTCGTCGAGACAGGAGAATTCTGCTCCCGCTCCTTCCTCAGGTCTCACAATTGAAGAATTCCTCTCTAGGTATCCTGAAGTAAAGCGATTAAGTTCCAGGTTCAATGAGAACGGAGAAGATCTTGCAGCGGAACCAGAAGAACCGAGGGATGAGAGAAAACATGACAGAGCCAGGGAAGATGATAGAAATCAAAATCAAAACCATCTTGGGAATGGTCAGATTCATCAGGTTTTTATTGAAGAACAAAGGAATGAAAATGACCATGAACTAATAAGAAACAGTGAAGATTTAAACAACAGAAAAGAAAGCTTTACAGCAATCTTTAATACCAACCAAGAAGTTACAACTCCTAGTGCTCCGTCTCATATAACTCCTAAACAAAGACGACCTGCACAGAAGAATCAATCAAACCAGGAAAAGAACGGCAATCGTAGACCTGGAAAAAAACAGAATAAAAATCCAAAACCCTCGGTGAATGAACCTGATGTTTTAGACGATCCTGAATATCCCCTTTACACTGACTATGATTATTACTATGATCAATTGGTCCCAGAACATGAAAGATTTTTCCAGCTTCCTAAGATTGAAGTTGAAATTATTGAGGAAAATACCGCAAAACCTGAATCCTTCCAAGTGTTTACTCATTTCTCCCTTGATACTGAACCATCCCGACCCCAGCTCCCCCCTCCACCTCCCCCTGTAGAAGTTAAACCGGTGCAACAGACCCCTAGAACGCCAAAAGCACCAAAGATCACGAGTTCACAGAACAGTATAACTCCGGTTAAGCAACATTCATCTGCAGATATGTCCGGACCCTTCGGATTTGTTGAAAAGGGAACTTTTTTCATTGATGACACTGTTTCCGGGTTTCCTGAGAGGATTGATATGGTTTATCAAGGATTTGTTTGGGCATTTGATGTTTATTATCCTGATCAAGATACACAGAGACACGGAGGCATTCATACTATCCTCAAGGATAAGGTTAAGAAGGAGACCGTCAACCTCAAGAATGATTACATAATACGGATAACAGGTCGAGCATCTCCATATAACATTAACCGTCTTACATTTCACACCGCCAACGGTAAGGAGTTTGGTCCCTGGGGCGACCGACACAGCGACGAAAGTGCAGATTTCGACGTGTCAGCTCCTGCAGGTTACGCCCTGTCCTTCTTCTCAGGAACCATCGATTTCGGGGTTCCTCTCCGCTCCGTCGGATTCCATTGGAAGAAGATCTAATCCAGTCCTGCCAATTGCCAATGATATGAGAACATTAGATTTTAAAGCAGTGTTTTTGTGCTTGAAAAAATGAGTAAAGTTTCTCATTTCATTATCTTTGGAACTCTAACCATCAAAGTATTAACGCGGTTCTCAGAGAAGCTGAATATTTGAGATAATGTCATCTTTATAGTTTTAACTCATTTGTTTAGTTCATTGTTACACTCTAACCTCGTTGATTGTTACAAATACTTTCTGTGAAAATGTGTTCCGGGTCGTAGTTGAATTTTACTCATTTGACACACTCTCCTCTTGACATCAATTTAATTTAGTAAGCACGTGTCAAGGACAGTTGGTGGCCATTTTGCAAATTTGAGTTACCTAAAAGAATTTTGCTTTAAATTCACTTCATGTAACTACAAATAAAACCCATTTTTTTGCAAAAATGATGACCCACTAAATATGTGGTATGTTTATTGAATCTTATTTCTATATGTAGTCAAAGGCTGGATATATTTTCTGATCATGTTTGCCATTAAATTCTTATTTATTGTTTAAACCTACAGTATGAATGCGCGTGAGACTATATTTAAAATTCTCATAAAGCGCGCGCGCACCTTCGTACTCTATTCTGCTCAACTTCAAGTGTACATTATAAAAGATTGTTCTAGTCAATTATACTTTAGTTTGTAGCAATACATATTAAAATTTGTTTTAATTAAATCTTTCGGTGCTCTCTAACTTTTATGATCTAGATCTTGTAGTCTGAGATAATAATGTGTACAGGGGCAAAGGGGGGGGGACAGTCTCCATGGCCCAACCATGTATAGTGTATGCGCCCCTTCATGTTAACATATGCAGCATATTCTACAGAATTAAGCATCCATTATAAAAAAGTTAATAAAAACCAAAAGATCAAAAAGTCTGCATCATAGGATTAACCGGATATCAAAACTTTTCTTCAACATATAATTTCACAAAACGATCAATGCTCCTCATTTCAAAAGAATACTGCATTAGTTGATTCCTTTTTATAATAAGATTTTGGGACAAAACAAGAAAATGGGAGGACATGGATAAAGGAATGGAGAAAAGGAAAATGAGACGGAATGAAAAGTAAGGACGGCAAAACTGAGATAATACAAATGGAAAAGTTAAGGATGGAGAAACTGGACGAAATGAGACGGATTAAAGTAAACTGAGATAAAACAGATTAAAAGTTAGAGATATGGAGGGATTGCAATGAGACTAATGAAAAGTTAAGTATGGAGAAACTGGACGAAATGAGACGAATTGAAAGTAAAAAGGTAAAACTGAGATTTGGACGAACTGAAAGAAAAGGATGAGACGACTTTAAAGTTATAGGATAGATAACCTGCGATGAAAATGATATATAGTTAACGATGCAGAAATTGTGATGATACGGATTGAAAGCTAAGGTTGGAGAAACTATATAGATATGATACGGAATGAAAGTTAAGAACGGAGAAACTGTGATAATACGGAGTAAAGTTAAGGATGGAGAAACTGAGATGAGACGGAATGAAACTTAAGGATGAAGGTAATGTGATGATACTGATTGATAGTTAAGATTGGATATATTGCAAGATATGATACGGATTTTAAAGTAAGGATAGAGAAACTGTGGTGATACTGATTTAAAATTAAGGATGGAGAGATTGAGANCGGGTTGAAACTTAAGGATGGAGAAACTGTTATGAGACGGATTGAAAGTTAAGTATGGAGAAACTGTGATGAGACGGATTAAAAGGTTAAGGAGGAAGAAACTGTAATGAGACGGATTGAAAGGTTTAGGAGGGAGAAACTGTTATGAGGCGGATTAAAAGTTAAAGATAGAGAAATTGAGAAGAGGCGGATTTAAACTTATGGAGGGAAAAACTGTTATAAGCCGGATTGAAAGGTAAGGATGGAGATACTTTGATTAGACGGATTGAAAGTAAAGGATGGAGAAACTGTTATGAGACGGGTTGAAAGGACGGAGAAGCCTATATGGGACGGAATGAAAGTTAAGGATGGAGAATATGTACAAGGAGACGAATTGAAACTTAAGGATGGAGATTGGAGAAACTGCAGAGATGAGACGGATTGAAAGCTATATGGATGGAGATACTTTGAACGCTATAAGGATGGAGACGAGGGCATTTTTTTAGGGGGGGGGGCACAATATGCGCGAGTGCGTAAATTTTTTTTGGGTCCCTCCCTTTGCAACATTGTGCCCCCCTTAAAACCCCTTTTTTTAAAAAAAAATATTGATACCTTTTTCAAATTTTTTTTGCCCCCCCCTGGTCTTGTTTTATTCACCATACATAAAGTAAAAAGGGAAAACTGAGATTTGGACGAACTGAAAGAAAAGGATGAGACGACTTTAAAGTTATAGGATAGATAACCTGCGATGAAAATGATATATAGTTAACGATGCAGAAATTGTGATGATACGGATTGAAAGCTAAGGTTGGAGAAACTATATAGATATGATACGGAATGAAAGTTAAGAACGGAGAAACTGTGATAATACGGAGTAAAGTTAAGGATGGAGAAACTGAGATGAGACGGAATGAAACTTAAGGATGAAGGTAATGTGATGATACTGATTGATAGTTAAGATTGGATATATTGCAAGATATGATACGGATTTTAAAGTAAGGATAGAGAAACTGTGGTGATACTGATTTAAAATTAAGGATGGAGAGATTGAGATTAGACAAATAGAAAACTGGAGGAGAAACTACAAGAGAAGACCCAGATAGAACTCATAGAACAGGACAGAAAACTCGAGACGTGACGGATTTAAAGGAGGACGAGAAGGATTAGAGAACCTGAGATGAAACGGATTGAAAGTTAATGATGGAAAAATGTTATGAGACGGATTAAAAGTAACGGATGGAGAAACTGTGATGAGAGGGATTGAAAGTTAAGGATGAAGAAACTGCAATGAGACGGATTAAAAGTTCAAATCAAATCAAATCAAATATTTATTGCACGAAGATTAGAATTTATACAATATAAATATCACATAGAAAAGTATAATCCTCGTGAGGGAAAATTAATCTGGGGGGGCCAGGTTTTCATAATTTTCCCCATAGCTTAGTGACAGGGGGGGGGGAACCNTTGTTTTTCAATAAATTTAATGAGTCATATCTCATAAAAGATTAAAGTGTCAAATGTAAAACCAAAAAACATGACAGCTAGCTGTCATCAACTGCCAAGCCTCCGATTTAGCGTGATGGTATATCAGCAGGATATACTCAGGGGCGTAATAGAGCATTTTGTGAAGGGGGGGGGGCACTTTCTCCCCCACTAGGCAACATTGTGCCCCCCCCTAAAAACCCCTTTTAAAAAAAAATATTGATACCTTTTTCAAATTTTTTTTGCCCCCCCCTGGTCTTGTTTTATTCACCATACATACACCAAAAAGACTACATTTTGGGTGTTATACTAACCTTATAGAGTCTAAAAATTATTCCTAAGCTTGAAAAACTAACTTTTTAACTTTATAAATTTAACACTTATCTCCATCACAGCTTTAAACTAAATCAATAATCACAGCATCATTAAAAATTATATTTTCACGAATAAAAGAAATTTCTTCTGAAATTTTTAGATATAATTTACTCAATCTACATATTCACCAACTCTTTTAAGCTTCAATTTTCTGGGATTTGCTTGCACAAACATTTCAATGATTTTCTCAGTAGAGATCGCTCAAACAACCTATTAGGGTGTAAGGCTAAAAGTGCAAGATCGTTAAGTCTGCTCTCCGTCAGTACATCTTGTGTAATGAAGTATTCTCTTTAGAAGGCTAAAACTTTTCTCTCCTTGTATTAACAGTGAATTTAGACAGATCCTTATAGTCTTTATCATTGTCAGGTGTTGCTTTTTAAACGTAGTTTCCTTTTAATTTTGTATTTTCCAGGGGGGGGGGCAGGGCCCCGCCTGGAACTCCCAGGGGGGGGCAAGAGGACTACTGCCCCCCTTGGTACGCAACTGTGCCTGGCCTGAAAGGGAAATGCAAGCAGATGTAATATTAAAAGAGCCTCCTCCATGGGTGCCCCCCCCCCTCAGCCTCTCAGGGTAGAGATATATTTTGTTGCTCGGTGCTCATTCAAACTGTAGAGGAAACTGGCCTCTTTCTGCCATAGAGGGGTTTTCGACCTAAAATTGTATAAAGCTGTCTTAAAATAAAAAAAAACATATACTGCAATATATGTGGTTAATATTCCAGGGGAGTCGATTTAAATCCATAGTAATGCACTACTCAAAATAGTTAAAAAATTACATTATTTGGTTCCCACGAAATTAGTTTGCATGTGCAATGCATGCCCTCTTCACTCACTCTCTCTCGACTCTCTCTCAACAGACTCACTGTGCTTCCTGTGCTCTTTCATATTTAGAATAAAAGAAGACGACATCTGTTTATTATTTTAGTCTTATTTTGGTAAACCTCCCTTTAAGTAGAATGCCGCAATTATTTAGGAAATTTTAGGAACAGCGGCTTGTGCGCGGAATTTCTGAGAGTGAGAAATTAGATCGGGTGCATTCGGTACAGCAATGATGACGAAATTGAACTTGATAAACATGGATCATACGGATCTTAAATTTGAAGTGACACTTGAAAGTGTATAAATGTAAAAAATTCCCCTTGACAACAGTTAACAAATGTTTTATTATATTATAACAACACAAAGTTTCATGACAGTAATTATCACGTTTAAAGCTCGACATATTTTAAATTTTATCTCATTCTTCTCGTTCACTCAAAAGATTAAAAATTATTAGACTCATTTTAGCACATTTATTCAAATTTTCCATATGTTATTTATTTCAGACCTATTTTATCACATCGTCGAAAATATGATAAGATAGTAATATTAACACTGACAGAAACCTTTTCACTCCGACTGTGAATCAAAGCTGCAGCAAGATGGAATCCGGAGAAACTCCAAGAAACCCTTTTGTCCACATTTTTCACATGAATACCTTTCAGGTTCAAGTTTCTGTAATTAAGAATTTAAATTTGGGGTCTGTCCTAGTATACGATTTTTGGACCCCCCCCCCAGCCCCCCCCCTCCTATCAATTTTGTACATGGGTCTTAAATGGAAGACATTTGGCAGCAGCGCTCGGCCCCCTGGCCTGTCCTTAGCGCTCGGCCCGGAGAGTGTCTTAACCTAACCTAACCCTAAATAAAAGAAAGTGTCATAACTTAACCAAACCCGTGGCCGCAGCGCTCGGCCCAGAAAGTGTCTTAACTAACCTAACCCGTGGCCGCAGCGCTCGGCCCCCTAGCCTATCCTAGCCGCAGCGCTCGGCCCAGAAAGTGTCTTAACCTAACCTAACCCTAAATAAAAGAAAGTGTCATAGCTTAACCTATCCCGTGGCCGCAGCGCTCGGCCCAGAAAGTGTCTTAACCTAACCCTAAATAAAAGCAAGTATCACAACTTAAATCGTATACTATGGCGGACCCAAATTTTGTACATTTGTTTTTTTTATTATTTTAGGGTTAGGCTCGGTTAGACAATTTTTGGGCCGAGCTCTGTGGCTAGGATAGGCTAGGGGGCCGAGCGCTACGGCTAGGACAGTCTAAGGGGCCGAGCACCGCGGCTAGAACATGCTAGGGGGCCGGGCGCTGCGGCCACATGATAGGAAGGGAGGGGGATGGAGGGGTCCAAAAATCGTATACTAGGAAATTACCTAAATTTGTAAGAGGATCTTTAATGTAAGACATGTGGCCGCAGCGCTCGGCCCTCTAGCCTTTCTTACCCGCAGCGCTCTGCCCAGAAAGTGTCTTAACTTAACCGAACCTATCCCGTGGCCGCAGCGCTCGGCCCAGAAAGTGTCTTAACCTAACCCTAAATAAAAGCAAGTATCACAACTTAAATCGTATACTATGGCGGACCCAAATTTTGTACATTTGTTTTTTTTATTATTTTAGGGTTAGGCTCGGTTAGACAATTTTTGGGCCGAGCTCTGTGGCTAGGATAGGCTAGGGGGCCGAGTGCTACGGCTAGGACAGTCTAAGGGGCCGAGCACCGCGGCTAGAACATGCTAGGGGGCCGGGCGCTGCGGCCACATGATAGGAAGGGAGGGGGATGGAGGGGTCCAAAAATCGTTCTCTAGGAAACTACCTGAAATATGGTGTCTAACATTTAAAAAATTTAAATTTTAATTACTTTTACGGCTGGAGTAAATTCCTAGTGAACGATTTTCGGACCCCTGCGCCCCCTCTCTACATTAAATATTCTACCCGACGAGGGGTCCAAAAATCTTTCTCTGGGATTGGGCCTCAACTTCCTGTTTTTTGGTATTGTTAAATTTTAATAATATTTTGAATTGGTAGAAAGTGAAGATGATATTTGTTGGCATGACTCTTCTCCCTATTCGTCTTCTATTTGCCTTAATATGTTTGACCCTGACTACCAGCCTTGCCTACGCTGGGTTGTACAACCTCTCCACAGAGGACATCGATAGAAGGCCGTTCACTCACTGGCGGTTATATATACGAAAGGTATCATGAAATATCAATCTCTCTCAAAAAAGACAAATTAAATTAGTCATCTCTTTAAAATTCTTTAATTCTGTTGAATCCAAATTGAATAAAGAAAGGTATGACTTAATTAAAGTGATATTTCTTGAACTTTATTTTTAATCTTTTTTGCTTAGGCAATTTGTATGATTCTGCGGTTCATGTTTTTTGTGTGTGGATTTCACCGAGTAAAGATAATTGGTAAACAAGCTGGTCCCAACCAAGCCAGAATACTAGCGGTTGCTCCACACTCAACATTCTTCGATGCACTTGCTGTAGTTGTGATGGGAGCTCCGAGTGTCGTTGCTAAAGCTGAGACAAACTCTATTCCTTTCTGGGGAAGTCTCATCAAACTCACCCAGCCTGTACTAGTGCATAGGTTAGTTATTTTGCATGGGGTTAAATATCATTTAAATTATTACCACCTATTGTTTTTTTACCCTAACAGTAAGACAAAAGTTTTTTATTTAGATCTGAAAAAAATGGTGGGGAGGGGGGAATGAGTTTCATGAAAGGTAAAAGCCGTATTTTTGACGTGCCAATTTTCATTTTCTAGTAAAGAATCAAAGTGGGGGGGATTTTTCTTGAATTTAAATACCCCTGAATTAGTGCAATGTGCAATTTTGATTAAAAATCAAATAATATTTTGATATCATCGCTCAAAGGATATCTTTCGTTTACGCTATCCTCGATCTAACATCTTAATTTATTAACTGATAGAATAACTGCCGTTCTCAGGAATGATCCGAACTCGAGACAGAACACAATCCGACACATCGTGGAGAGAAGTAACCCGGAGCAGGAATGGCAGCAAGTTCTAATATTTCCTGAAGGAACCTGTACAAACAGATCGTGTTTTATAGCTTTCCGTCCCGGAGCTTTCCTACCCGGAGTAGCGGTCCAACCCGTTCTTATCAGATATGACAATGACCTGGATACGGTTACGTGGACCTGGGAGGGTTTACCCGCCTGGAAGGTTATCGTGTATAGTCTCTCCCAACTAAACATCAACTGCTCTATAGAGTTCCTTGAGCCGTATATCCCTTCCTCGGAGGAAATTAAAGATTCAAAACTTTACGCGGAGAATGTTCGATCAGGTAAAAACTTGACTGAAAGCTAGGATTGATAAAATGATTATTTCTAGATAAATTTGTCTACATCTTGTTCTTTTTTAGTGATGGCGAAAAAGTTAGATATACCAACGACAAACTGCAATTATTTCGACTATCTTCGAATTGAGAAGTCACAAAGACGAGGGAAGGCTCTTCAGAAACTGCAGCGAAAGTTAGAAGAGTCGTTGATTCAAACCACCAGCTATATAGATACTCTAGAAGAACCAAGTGTGCATAGCCAGGAGGAGAGGGACGGGTTCCCCGCTCGGATAGGTTGCAGTAATGATCTACCAGAGCTCTCCGCTGTACTGGAGGAGCTAGAAGGGAAGGATCTCCGACATATTCGTCTTTCCATTCTCATCTCAGCCTCTCAGGACTCATTATCAACTTTCCTCGATCAAGCCTTTATACTGTTTGACAAAGATCTTGGAAATAATCACATATCAGAGGATTCCTTTCTTCAGCTCTTGTCAACACATCTATTCTTGTCGAATAAGGTATTAAGACTTTTAATGATAGAAATTTTTTTTCCGAGTCTGCACTCTGCATGCTTAAATCAAATGATCAATAAATTTAACGAGTTGTCCATTATTTTACTCATTTGAACCGTGTTCATTCCCAAATACAGAAAATTTTACAAATTCAACTAAACCTTCAATTTTTTTTCGACAGAAATGATTCAAAAATTATTTCGAGAAACTTGTAAATGAAGTATCTAGAAACTATCCAAATAATTAATTTTTTTACTGTTTGAAATATATTTGTTCTAATAGATGGGATCCTTAACTATTTTCTTTAGAAAAAAATTACAAAAATCATGACATCTCCCTTTCAAACGCACTAAGGTTTTAAATCCTGTATGTAGATAAATAACTTATGTTCAGGAATGCAAGGAGACTGCAGAGAGTTTATGCAAAGATGCAATTGTTTCAAAACCTGATTTTCTCTCTTTCATCTCGAAAACCAAACCTAATCATTTAAAGGTAATGATTTTCTACAATTAGTATTGTTCACATCAAATATATTAGTTTTTCCAAAGTTTTTTTTTATTCTTGAATTTAATTTTATTCTTTCTTTCAAAGGATTTATATTATCTAGAATAAGCTGAACACACTCCCAAACTTTGAGTGACAAAAGATTAAAGTAAATTTGTAAGTTTCTTCTAATTATTTTGATACCCGACCCCAGAAGCGTCAGGAGGTGGGCTGTGGGGCTTAGCCCCCCCCCCCCCACTAGATCAGTGAAATCTATGTTATCCAGTGGTTTTTGGGTCCCAACGACCCATTAAAAAGGAAAAAGTTAATCCCCCCTGAATACGCCCCTGTCTACCCCAGAAGAAAAGTCTTCCAAGACTATTTTTGCGACCTAAAATGGTTAGTTCGTTAATATTATTTAATACTTTATCAAGGTTGTCCGTGGTCTGGAGAATCAGCTGACAAAAGGAGTAACTGATCTGTTAACTAAATCCGCTAGTCTGACCGCTGAGCGGATGGCCGCTAGACTGGAGAAGGTAGCGGCTAGCGGTTCTAACCTTGTCTCCGACATGTCAGCAACCGTAGCGGCAGGACGGGATAAGGTCACAGACGTGCTCTCCAGGTATACATTTTGTACAGTGTACTATGAACAAGTTTTGGAGAAAATAAGAAAGCTTAAGATCTTCTGTTGGAAGCCCTTAATATTTCATACATTCAATTCTAACTGACTCAGTTAAAAAAGCAGAAAATTATATTGAACCAAGTGGAAAAAGATATATTTTCTTTAAAGATTACATTTATATATTGCTTTGAATTTTATTGTCTTATTGAATTCCCAACCCGGAATCTAGTTGTTTATTTATTATTCTTTTTAGTGCTGTGACCTCCCTACACAAGAGAACTGGTTCCAACGTGGAGAAAAAGACTGATTAAAATACTTAAACTTCTCCGACATCGTTCTCCTTTCCCTGGAGCAAGAAAGGAAGTTGTTCATCTATCTTGTAGCTGGATACAACTTGTACTTTTCAGTGTACATTAACTGACGACCATTTGTTGTACATATGTGTGTACACACGTGCCTAACTGTTCACGTTGAGTTTATAAATTCAATCGTTTTACACACCAGTAGTTATTTTGATCCTTTTATTTATATATTTGCACGTGATATTTCTTTTTTCCTTGTAATTGTCTGCACATTAACTTAATAACATTAATAGAAGTATTAATGGATGCTGGAGGTTTAGCAAATCTTTACAAATTACAAGTATTGACATTTTTCCATTCAGGCAAGGATCTTGACCAAGCCAGTATTTAACTTTTTCTTGGTTCTCAGACGATTGGGTATGATTGTAAAGATTATGGCTCTTAATCAGCGTAAATTTAATTTTATGTTTTTAGGGTATTTTAAGGGTCAGCACGTTCATATTCTGGTTACCAGATGGGACTAGACTTGTTCTTATTCTAGTTTCTGGTTACCAGATGGGACTAGACTTGTTCTTATTCTAGTTTCTGGTTACCAGATGGGACTAGACTTGTTCTTATTCTAGCTTCTAGACTTGTTCTTATTCTAGTTTCTGGTTACCAGATGGGACTAGACTTGTTCTTATTCATATGGGACTAGACTTGTTCTTATTCTAGTTTCTGGTTACCAGATAGCACTAGACTTGTTTTTATTCTAGTTTCTGGTTACCAGATGGAACTAGACTTGTTCTTAGTCTAGTTTCTGGTTACCAGATAGGACTAGACTTATTTTTATTCTAGTTTCTGGTTACCAGATGGCACTAGACTTGTTCTTATTCTAGTTTCTGGTTACCAGATAGGACTAGACTTGTTTTTATTCTAGTTTCTCGTTACCAGATGGGACTAGACTTGTTCTTATTCTAATTTCTGGAGGTGTCTATGCAAAAACTATTCACCATGATACGCCTTGGATAGGTTTCTCTAATAATTATTTTTTTATTTTCTAATTTTCTTTTATTTCAAGACCTAATTGCGAAAATTTTACTAGCCATGACCAAAAATATTTCAAACCAATTTTTAAGAAATATGTGAAGTTCCAAATTAAACCCATCTCTTACCTTGCCGAAACAATTGTAATGTGATTTCGTTTCCATGACATTGATATTTTTATATACATATATATATATATATATATAATAGCTAAAATAATTGTAGAAATCCACGATAACCTTGATGTAAAACTAACTTCAGCTTTTTTCAGAACATAAATAATGCTTAGCCTGAGTAGCTTGAATTGAGGTCTGTTCTAACTACTATCCCGAGATGCCAGAAAGAATCTCAGACAGTGAGCTGAGGTTAAGGTTGGAGGAACACAACTACAGTGTTCCTCCGATCACAGATACCACCAGGAGTGTTCTTGTCAAGAAACTCCGTCAGTTAGATCAACAGAGTAAACAAAAATCATTTCCTGTCTCAGGTATAGATTACAGCTCAGCTGAGGAGGATTTTACTCCGCCTGCCTCTTCAACTAAGAAGAATTCCAGAGTATCCAGAACTAGAACTAGTAATGGAGGAAGTATCACTAAGAACGGATACCGTGGAACCCCCTCCAACTATCCTTCCTCTGACCCGAGACACGCTAGGAACGGAGGAACTCGGAGCTTGATGCATCAGAGCGAGGACGACGAAGACGATAGTGAAGATGTTGAAGCTGAAGAAGATAGTGATGAGAAGTGTGAGGAATATGACGAGGATGATATATCCCGAGCTGATTTAGGAGTACAAACTAGTTTTACTACTCCAGACTCTGAGAGCAGGTACAGAAAAACAGGATCTTTAGACTCGGAGAACAGATATCGAGGAATGGGTACCCCAGATTCAGAAACCAGGTTTCGCGGCAGGAATCAACAGGAATCTGAGAATAGATTTAGAGGTAAAAGCGTTACAAGTTCAGGTTTACCATCACCCTCTCCAACCTACTCGCTCCAGTCCCAACAACTTCGGAAGAATCTGGATCAATTTGGATCCCTGAACGAAGCTCTCCGTACTCTGCCGACCAACAAATCTAATTCGAATCATACTCCTGTCACGAGATCTCAACCTTCTCCACCTTCTAGTAATCCGCTCACACAGGTCTCCCGTCCTCCCCGCTTACGGTTCAACAGGAGAGAAAACACTGGGAACTCGATGCTGATATCATCCCTCATCATTTTCTCGGCAATCTTGTTCTTTGCTTTTCTATGTTATCAATATATGAATCTAAGCTCTACACAGCCTCAGCAGAACATCCCGCTCTGTGTTGGCATTGAGGACGAGAACTCGAAAGGTTGTATTCCCGGAAACCAGCTCCCAGGCACCCTAGAACTTCTTAAAAAGGTTCTCAAGATCCTAAAGGATGACTCATCCACTCCATATCATCCATTCCTTGAGTTGAAGGAACAGCTGAGAGGGGATCAAGGCAAACCTGAATATGAAAATTATTGGAACAACATCATTATTCTGATCAAAGAAAACCCCAGCTGGGGAATTCAACCGGTGTACCAGGAAGACAAGATTACTCATCTAGCAGTGTCCGACAACTCATTTGGAATTTTTCTCTGGGTCAAATACTTCATTTACGCAATCCTTGGACTCCTGTTCCAGGCTACAAACTATATCTTGATCCTTATCAGTGCTGTACTAACTCTGTGGCTGATGTTCAATGGATGGAAAACGTACAAGGCAAGACAAGAAAAGAAGAGGCAGGATATGTTTATTATGGTGGACAAGGTTCTGTCCATGCTCCGCGACAATCATCTTAACAGAGAAGAACATGGTCCTTCGTATCTTGCCATTGATCATATCCGAGACCAACTGATCCCTCCGCAGGAAAGAGAGAATATGTCAGAAACCTGGAAGAATGCTCTCCAGTATCTGAATAAACACGAGAGCAGGGTTAGGGAGGAGATCCAGCATATTCAGGGAGAAGAATTTCGTGTATGGCAGTGGTTACCTGATATTCCGACCAGTCCTAGTCCTATCAAACCTGGACAACGAGCTTTTGGTCCTTATTCTCCAGGTCTAGCAGGTTCTCCAAGTACCACTGGAGCTCAATCTAGAGACGGAAGAGAGATCCTGAACAAATCTAATCCTTGGCCATATGTTCCCACCACCTCTCCGAGATCTCCTGAATGGCAGGGATCTGCCTTTAACCTAAACCGAAATGTCTCCGCCCCTACCGATCCTCCAACCTCCTGTCTCAAGATCAGATACATGTTTGATCCTCTCAACTTGGAGCATAACTGGATCTCCGATCTCCACACCGACATCCTGACTAAGTGCTCCGGGGCTCGAATTCTCCATATTGCCGTGGATCGAGAGAGTCGCGAGGGTGTAGTGTATATAAAGACGATGAGTACAGATGATGCTGGGATCGTGTTCAACTGTCTCCATGGGCAGTGGTATAAGAAGCAGTTGGTTACAGTCAAGTATCTCCGGAGAGACAGATACCATCAGAGGTTCCCGGATTCCGCAAAAGCGGAGACACCCCTCACCGTCAAATAATTTTTTCCAATCCCAGTTCGGCAAAAAATACGTTGTAGTTATTTCCCCAATAAGAGGATATTTAAAAAAATATTTAAATATTTTAATGAACATTGTTTCTACTTTTACTCTGAAAAATTAATCATTTTAGTAACAAAACATTCACTGAATTTTATTTCTTTAAATTATTGTTAAACTTGGATTATTACATTATTAAGCATTGTAACATCTTTTATAACAGTTTCTGCCGTTGTAGATTGTGTAAATACTGCCTTGGTAAAGATTAATGCCAACTATTTATGTATATTTCCCTTGGTTGTGATATACAATACTAATATTTTATAACATGGACCAAGATGTATTCGGAAAGTTATAAAATTAATGTTGACAAACAATTGAACCTGATGAATGTGATTTTATTAAATACCTGATTTTCTACTAGTTGACATGGATTTTATTAAACATTATTATGTAAGGAAAATTCTTTAATAAAAATTGATAATTAAAGCGTTCAAATTCAAGTTTTATTGATTTCCCACTTACTATTTCCAAAAAATGAAGATCCTAGTAAATTAGCATTGAAACATTGTCTAACGGCTTGTAGCACTATTAGAAGGGTGAGAATTCATATGCAGACGACTGGACGTAATTTATACTGTCGGTTTCCTTACGTTCATGATTCCCTGCAATTTTTTTTTCTAAAGCATTTAACGAGTCATGAAAAGACTGTTTTCAAGGCAGAAGACTTAATTTAACCTCGGTCTCATCCTTTGAGGGTAACCCTGTAGGTATTTTCGAAAAATGACGGTAAATTAGTCCACAACGGATATCGTTATTGTGATGTGTGCCAGGCTTCTAACCTTTAACATGGCTTCTTTTCTAACAATCAAAGACTGGTCCCTTTCTGGTGGGGTGTCAAATTTAGATTATTATCATGATAGAAAGTAGAACAGGATTTTACAGATAGAACGTAGGAGAACTGGAGTTTACAGATAGAAAGTAGGAGAACTAAAGTTTACAGATTAAAAGTAGGTGAAGTAGAGTTGACAGATAGAAAGTGTGAGAACTGGTTGTTTACAGAAAGAAAGTAGGAGAACTGGAGTTTACAGATAGAGAGTAGGAGAACTGGAGTCTACAGATAGAAAGTAGGAGATCAGGAGTTTACAGATAGAAAGTGGGAGAACTGGAGTTTACAGATAGAAAGTGGGAGAACTGGAGTTTACAGATAGAAAGTAGGAGAACTGGAGTCTACAGATAGAAAGTAGTCCATATAGTCCATACAGCAGCTTCGTAAAACCATGTGCTAGTAGGTCGAATGTTTAGTATAGCGGACTTGGTGTAGGCCAGAGAAGGAGTATAGCGGATTTGCGTATGTCAGAAGAGGAGTATAGCGGATTTGCGTATGTCAGAAGAGGAATATATAGCGGATTTGCGTATGTCAGAAGAGGATCGAATAGCGGATTTGCGTAGGTCGAAAAACAACGTCTCTAGAATTTGTCCTTTAAGTCCTTTATGTGGCCTTAGAAAAAACTAGGAACCCGATCCATAGTAGAAATAAGATTTGTCGGTAATGTTACATCGTCTAAAACGCAACATCCCCCCTACTGAACTTCTGACCTACTGCAATGTCGGACAGCTACGCCGTCGCCAGCTGTTTATTTTAGTATTATTTGAGGGTTAGGTTAGGTTTAGACAATTTCTGGGCCGAGCGCTGCGGCTAGGACAGGCTAGGGGGCNGTCTTAACCTAACCTAACCCTCAATAATAGGAGTTTTATCTATCCCCCCCTCCGCCAAGCTAGGAACCATCCCCTTGTATGTATACTTTTTGTGCAAGACGACATTCGCAAATATAACAAAAACTACTTTTGTTACCAAATTGAAAAAAAAATCGATATTATATTATTGTGTTTTGAATCATTACGTGCAACCTAATATCTTAATTCAGGTTCTAGCAAAAAATTTTCTCAGATAAATAAAAAATAATGGAGAAAGGTTGGTTTGGCTCATTGTGCTGAAATATTTCCAAACCAAACGTTCTAGAACATTCCGGCAACTTCTTTAAAACACACGGTACTGACTACTGGTACATCTGGGAGCCAAAATCTAACTATACAATTTATTGTTTTAGAGATTAGAGAAATAGTTTTTAAATATCTTGGATGAAATTATTGCTTAAATTTGTCGTTAATTTGATTGATCTTTTTCAGAGGAAAAATGACTGCTGGAGGTGCTAAAAGTGTCGGAGCCGGGGGTCTCATGAGATCCAAGAACAGTAAGCCGGAGGAGATCAGAAAGAGTAATATCCAGGCTGGAAAGGCTCTAGCTGACGCTGTCAGGACTAGCCTGGGACCCCGCGGTATGGATAAAATGATCCAGGACGCGAAGGGGGAGGTTACAATCACCAACGACGGAGCAACTATCTTGAACCAGATGAATGTAGTTCACCCTGCAGCAAGGATGCTCGTAGAGCTTAGCAAAGCTCAAGATATCGAAGCTGGAGACGGTAATAAATTTACATTTCTATTCACACGATTTTTAAAACTCCCTTTTTAACTTTTGGGTCCGTCATAACATACGATTTTGTACATTACCTAGATATCAACTATTTATAAGAAAAAAATATTTATTTTGTATTATTTCTGGGTTAGTTTAAGTTAGGACAATTTCTGGACCGAGCACTGCAGCTAGAACAGGCTAGGGGGTCGAGCGCTGCGGCCAGGATACACCCTCACTTTCAACAATTTAAAACAAAATCAGTATATAGTTAGTTACTTTAGGTTAAATCGCTCTGGGCCGAGCGCTGTTAAACCGCTTTCTGGGCCGAGCGCTGAGGTTGGGACAGGCTAGGGGGCCGGACGCTGCGTCCACCACATGACCAATTTTATCTGGTGTCAAATATTATATGCATGTACAAAATTGATAGGAGGGTAGGTCCAAAAGACGTATACTAGGCAATTACCTAACTTTTAGAGTAAACTTTGTGGGTCATGAAGGTTTAGTTCGAGATCGTGAAGGTTAAGTTTATGGTCATTAAGGGTCAGATCATGGTTTGGAAGGTTAAGTTCATGGTCAGGAAGGTTACGTTCATGGTCATAAAAGGTTAAGTTAATGGTCTTAAAGATTAAGGTCATGGCCATTTAGGTTTAGATCGTAACTATTATGGTGAATTTTAGAATGTTTCAGTTATTGGCCAATGTTTAAAAGTTCGGTTCAGTCCTTGAGTATAAGATTATTGGATGTAAGAAAGCACAAAGGCTATTGTTATATATACATGACTCTTCATTTTATCATTGCCTAGTTTTATTACAGGAACCACCTCCGTTGTCATTTTGGCTGGAAGCTTACTTGAAGCTGCTGACAAGCTGCTGCAGAAGGGAATTCACCCAACATCCATCTCGGACAGTTTCCAGAAAGCTGCCGCCAAATCTGTCGATATTCTGACAAGTATGGCGATCCCATTAGATCTGAATGACAGAGAAAGCCTCCTGAAGTCCGCCAACACCTCCCTCAACTCCAAGGTTGTGTCGCAGAACAGCGCCGAACTCTCACCCATCGCCGTGGACTCTGTGTTGAGGATCATCGACCCCGCCAGGGACAACAACGTGAACCTGAAGGATATCAAGATCGTGAAGAAGCTTGGAGGAACTGTTGATGATACTGCTCTAGTAGAAGGTCTAGTCCTGGAGCAGAGAGCGTCCAATGTGAACGGACCTAAGAGGGTTGAGAAGGCAAAGATTGGATTTATTCAATTTCAGGTTTCTCCTCCTAAAACTGATATGGATAACCAGGTGAATATGAATTAGAAAGGGATACCCACAAAGGAGACGATTGTACGGAATTAAAACTTCCTTATTTCTAGGATTCCCTGCAACTGTAAATTTTTATCTCTCCAATCATTAAAAAATGTCATGAATGAATACTTTATGTAACCTTGGATTTCAGGTTTCTAGGCCTTTCTGTACAGTCTCCTCCTTTGTTGGTAACCCAGTATGATAGAATTAGTATATTCATGGTATTGTTAAAATTATGGATTCATCATTAAAGGAATTAACAATTGTTTGTAATTACAAAATTTCTTTCCCCCCCCCCCCCCTTCTGGGTATATGTACGTTTTGGGGTTCATATTTTCTGATCTTAGGGGACAGCGTGAGGGAACAGCGGGAATGATAAAAGTTCATTTCTTTGCGGTAATATAGATATTGGAAAACTTGTTAATAATTACAGACTGCTCTAAAGTTCAAATTATTTTTTTCCTTGTACCTTCTTTTTTTTTCCCTTCTAAAGCTCACATTTATTTCAATGCGAAATCAAATTTTCAATTCAAAGAATCCCAATTATTGACTGGAGGTAGACCCGTTATTTAGGTGTAAGGGAAATGGGTAATAAATTGCAAAATTAGAAAGAGACTTGATATGGTTTGAAACCTTGTTTAAAATGTTTAGGTAGTTGTATCTGATTATGCTGCTATGGATCGTGTATTGAAAGAGGAGCGAGCATATATCCTCAACATTGTCAAACAGATCAAGAAAGCAGGTTGCAACGTTCTTCTCATCCAGAAATCCATCTTGAGGGACGCTCTCTCCGACCTCGCCATCCATTTCTTTGACAAGATGAAGATCATGGTTGTGAAGGATATAGAGAGGGAGGATGTGGAGTTCCTGTGCAAGGCGCTGAGCTGCAGACCTATTGCCAGTCTGGATCATTTCACAGCAGAGAACCTCACCTCGGCAGAATGTGTAGAGGAGGTAAGAGCACAGGGTTTGTCAGAGGTTTATATTTTCTATTTTCTTTATATTGTATTGGGTCTTACCATCTAGAATATATCTTTTTCTAAATATAAGTATTGAAGGGACAGACCGGCTATGTAAGGTAGTTGAACTGAGCATGCAGTGTTGTGGACAAATTCTTAAGGATTCATTTTAGAACAAATAAAACTTTTTAAAGATCTGTTAATCCTGAGTTTAAGCGCAAAGTCGACATTCAAAATCATACTTTTGGGTGGATACGTTTTCAAAATCGGTTTTTAAAAAATTAATAAAAAACCACGATGACGAAAAATAAAGTAAAAATTATAAAGTATACAAATTAGATGGTTAGGAACATATTTCTCAAAAGAAATTTGTCAATAAATCAAAGCTAGAATCAGTCATTTCGTTTTCGTCATTATAATGAATTTCTTATTTTCTTTTAATTTATTCGCAGATTTCTTCAAATTCTTCAAAGGTCGTCTTTTCAATGTAATAAAATATGAAGAAAATCTTTGGGATTAATGAGAAACTAGATTAATGAGAAACTAGAATAATGAGAAGATAGAAACTAAGAGTTGAACAGTATTATTTATTTTTGATGAGATTAATTTTTTTTTTCAACCTATTCCTAAACAACTAATTAGTTTATTTTAGAATTTTGTTTACATTTTTGTCGTCTTTATTTAATAATAAAAAAAAATTCTGAAAAAGTACGATTTTGAACGTCGACTTTGCGCTCAAACTCAGGATTTAATGATCTTTAAAAGTTTTATATGTCTCAAATGAATCGTAAATATTTGTTCACAACACTGCATACTCAGTTCAACTACCTTACATTGCCGGTCTGTCCCTTTAATCTCTGTTTGTCTGTTGGTTCGTTCATAACACATGAACCTCAATAGAAGTCTAGTGGGTCGTCTTCTACAGGGATGACTCCAGCCAAAGCTGGGTTCCCAAACTACTAAATTATATATTATACATTATACATTATTTGGTTAAATGACGTTATAAATTTCGGATATAAATGACTGATATTTTAACTAAAGAAGATAAATTTCTTGGTTAAAAAAATTACTTAAGATCGTGGGAAAGGGTGGGATTAAATTTGAAAATAATATTTGAACAGAGGAATCCTGATTTTCTCAATTCTAGATCCAGACTGGAACCAGTAAGTGTGTCAAGTTTACCGGGATTCAGAACCCTGGCAAAACTGTTTCAATCATTCTACGCGGATCTAACAAACTTATGCTGGACGAAGCGGACAGGTAAAAATCTTTTTTCTTGTTTTATTTCAGAAAAGTCGCATTTTTTCTAGCTTCTGTTGGGCAAATTAAATTTTATTATCGCCTAGCCAAGGGGTTCATCTTGAGATTTTGTTGCAGGTGTAAGATGGCAGATTTTGCGAACGATGCTATTTGAGGCAGATTTATTGTCTATAATGTCAGATTATCCTAGGTGAACCCCTGGCCTGATAAAAACATTAAATGCCTTGCGAACGAAACAAAAATATCTAATTTTAGGCCGATAGAGAAAAAGCATTATTTTGTTACGCATTTAGATCTCTTCATGACGCACTCTGTGTCATCCGTTGTCTGGTGAAGAAAAGATTTCTGATTGCTGGAGGCGGAGCCCCCGAGACTGAGATCTCCAGAGAGCTCATGCTTCACGCAAACACCCTCACAGGGGCGGACGCATACTGCTTCAAGGCATTCGCCGAGGCGATGGAAATCATTCCCTACACCCTCAGCGAGAATGCCGGGCTCAATCCCATTGGAACCGTTACAGAGCTCAGAAATAGACATGCTATGGTAACAATTATTTTAATCAATAGGTTTATCTCAAATAGTAGATTTTCATTCAATTTAAAATTTGTTAACCTAATTCAGGCTCTAAGAATGTTTTTTTCTTTTATTTTTTGTTTGAATATTAAGTCCCAAATCTCTCATTCTAAGATAATAATTAATGTTTTCAGGGTGAGAAGGCTGCTGGAATCAATGTAAGAAAGGGAGCTATCACCAACATTCTGGAGGAGAACGTGGTTCAACCCCTCCTTGTCTCTACCAGTGCTATCACGCTTGCATCCGAGTGTGTTCGTTCTATCCTCAAGATTGATGATATTGTAAACACAATCCGTTAAACGGCCACATTTTATCCAACCTATGCTTGCACTTTTATTAACCAATACTCACACAGTTAAGTCCAGGTGATTCATATACAATTGATTTCAGAATGAGATGATAGAGAAGGCTGAGCCCTCCTTGATCGGGAGAAGGTTCTGTGTCGAGGAGAAGAAGGGAACTATCCTGTATCAGGGTCCTGTCGGAGCAACCAAGGGGGAGTGGTTAGGAGTAGAGTGGGATGATCCTAGCAGAGGGAAACATGATGGAGCCCATGAAGGAGTTCGATATTTCATTCCCAGAAATTATTCTCCTACCTCCAGCTCCTTCTTGAGGATTAACAAAGTGAACCTTGGGATCAACCTCCTGGAAGGAGTTCGGCTGAGGTATGGGAAGGTGGAAGGAGAAACGGCAGGAGTGGGACAGGAGTGTATGGATGATCTACAGAAGGAAATTGGAGCTAGATTTGTCCAGGTGAAAAAATTACACGTATTTTTATCATGTTCACATTTTTTGTTACTTAAAAATATATATTACTGGTGGAAGAGAGGGGGGGGGGGACAATACGAAAATGTTTTGGTGCTGGTGGGATAAGTAAAAACTTTAGTAAAGAGGTAACAAAAACTTTAGTAAAGAGGTAACAAAAACTTTAGTAAAGAGGTAACGAAAACTTTAGTAAAGAGGTAACGAAAACTTTAGTAAAGAGGTAACGAAAACTTTAGTAAAGAGGTAACAAAAACTTCAGTAAAGAGGTATCAAAAATTTTAGTAAAGAGGTAACGGAAACCTTTTTTTGCTTGTGACCCCGATTCTAATTGTTAAGTTTTAACTAAAATACTGTGTTTAGGTTGTTGGTTTTGATAAAGTGAACAAACATCAGAGTCAGCTGGACAAATTGAAATCAGTTTCTGTCGGAAACATGAACATTAATGATACTCATGTCGAGATATTCTCTACTTTAACCTCAATGGTGGACCTGGATCTATCGGATAACCTTCTCAGTTCTTGGTCCAATATATCCGACCTCGTGTCTCAGGTTCCGTTGCGTGTTCTCAACCTTAGTTTTAACCATCTCCCTGTACCCAACTCCATCCCGGTAGATAAATACTCTCACCTAGTTCATCTTATCCTGGGTAGCATGGGATACAGTTGGTCAGATGTAGAACGCATAGCCGGAGATCTACCTAAGCTAGAAAACCTCCAGGTTCATAGAAATAAGATTAAAGATATCTCTCTAACCCCTGGAAAGTTTACCAAGTTAAAAGGACTTGATTTAGACAGTAATCTGATTGATGATTGGACGGAAATTCAAAATCTGTCCACTTTGCAAACTCTTGAGTATCTTCAGTTAAATGATAACAGAATGTCTAACATTAAAATCGAGAGTGGCATGTTTAAAAACCTAAAAGGATTACAACTTGGGTTTAACCTAATCAGTGAATGGTATCATGTTAGTGAACTCAACAAACTTAATATTACAGAGCTAAGGTTTAGGAATAATCCTGTCCTACAGTCAGAGAAACTAGGAGAAGGAAGATCAACTCTAGTTGTACTAATCAGTAGTTTGAAAGTTCTCAATGGTTCAGAAATACAGGATACAGAGAGAAAATGGGCAGAAATAGATTACTATAAAAAGCACGGTTTGGAATATCTCCGGGTTCTGCAGGTATCGGAAGAAGAAAGAACTTCAGCTCTAGAAACCTTCACAAGAACTCATGGTAGATATATCGAGCTTGTCAACAAGTTCGGAGAACCCACAGAGGGAGAACTCAAGGTGAAGGAGAGTAATCTGAAGTCTAGTTTAGTTCTTGTGAAGATAAGTTCTCCAAACCTTGTGGATACTCCTCCATTGGAGAAGAAACTACCCGTCAATATGACAGTAGCGAAACTTAAAGCGTTGGTTGGAAGACTTTTCAGGTTTGTTAAAGGTTTTTTTTGGTCCAGGATATTAAGAATTAAATGAGGAATGTTTTTTGATGCTGGGGGGTGGGGTTGGGGAGGGGGCGGAGGTGAAAATCGGACAACAAAAGTTTTTCTTTCCGTTACAATACTTACCCCAAAAATTTATTTATTCCAGTTTCCCCCAATTCAGCGAATAAATTTGCTCACCTCTCAACTATACCTATCATCTGATAAGAGAAAATTACTTCTGTCTTTGGTCCTGGTCTTGCTTTGAAAATCTAACGAGTATCTCAATATGAAAAGATCTTCATTTTTATATATCAAGGTTACTATTAAATCCCACCGTTTTAAATAGTAGTTATTTTCAGACCTATTAAAACTTATCCATATTTTCCCGTCTGTCTCCTGTTGGTGAAAAAAAAGAATATGGAAATCTTTTCTTACTTGTTAAAACCGTGTTATATCTAGGAAGGATGCTGGTGGAGCTGAATTGAAGTTGGTTTTAGTCAGCTCTCGTAGTCCGGAGCAGAAGGAGGAGATGGATAATGATCTGAGAGAACTTGCCTATTATTCTCTTGAGAATGAAGATACCCTTCTTGTATCCTGGTGAAACCTTCTCAAGGATATAACTAGAATACGTTGGATTTTCTTGCATTTTGTCGACTCCTTTCTTGCGCGTATCTCAATAAGTGACTAATTTAATAACCAGTATTTTTCCATCATGAAATCTTCTGTCCGTAATTATGTAAGTTTGAAATTATGGCAACACTAGTACTAAAAAACTTCTTGTTTTCTTGTTTTTGTTTAAACGTCCGCACATTTTTATA
This sequence comes from Eurytemora carolleeae, assembly GCF_000591075.1. NCBI lineage: Eukaryota > Metazoa > Arthropoda > Copepoda > Calanoida > Temoridae > Eurytemora > Eurytemora carolleeae. Next base: position 73,131 of record NW_019396399.1, read on the forward strand.
TGTATTTTGTTATTACATTACACTGAACTACTTACTCGATGCTTTCTATGTTATGTTATCTGTGATATTAATATATTTTTACTTAAACCTTGCACTAATAAATTTTAAAAGAAAATACAATTTTAAAAATTCTAGTTGGTTCGCTCATGTTACCCTATTCTATCTCGATATAATCAAGATTCGAATCTACTTTTCCTTGACGTCTCCTATATCGGTCAAGTTTACGGATAAATTATCTATCAGATAAGAATTTGACATGAGACGGCTAGCGGCGCCCGAAGTACGTGAACTACACGACCACTGAGAACTTCTGCAGCAACAATTTAGCTCCGACTCTTTCGATTTGCAATTCACAACTTTAAACTACAGCCACAGTTATCTAAATAGATGATGCCATTTTTAAAAATTAGTTCATTTGAAAACATTAAATTTTTATTTTGTTCATATATACTAATGTTCAAATGGACTAAAATAAGGTTTTGGACGTTAGTAGCCAAATCAACCCAGCATCGGATGGTACATCGTCTATACGCAACCTCCCCCTACTGAACTCCTGACCTACTAACTTTCCGACCTACTGCAGTATCGGAGCTACGCCAGCTGTTTGTATTATTATTTTGTTATTTTGTATTATTTGAGGGTTGGGTTACAGGGTGTCCCACGAAACATGACAGTTGGTGAATAGTTTGGAATGTCTTTTTCCATAATTTGTCAAGTTGTTTAATACCAAAGATCAATAAAAATATTATATGGGAGTCAATATATATCAAAATTGATTACAAAGTAAAATATAATTAAGCAAAAGATTTGTTTAACTAAAAATAGCTATAGCTATGACATTTAATAAATATATTTATTAAATGTCATGTTTCGTGCGAGACCCTGTAGGTTAAGATAATTTTTGGGCCGAGCGCCGCCGGTAGGTCAGGCTAGGGGGCCGGGCACTGCGGCTACAAGTCCATATAGCAGCTGTAAAACCATGCTAGTAGGTCGGATGTGTAGTATAGCGGATTTAGCGTAGGTCATAAGTGGAGGATAGCGGATTTGCGTAGGTCGAAAAAGGTAATGTTGATCCGCTCTACTGCCCATCCGCTATACTGCCCATCCGGCCTACTGCAACATCTGACCTACGACAGCTGTAGGTCGGATGGGCATATCTTCTTGCCCATCCGACCTATTCAGCAGCTTTTTTCATGCCTTTGGGGCTGTAGGGTAGAAATAATTAATTGTAGCTGTCGGACGGCCAATCAATTTTGTAGGTCAGATGGGCACTTTTTGTAGGTCGGATGGGCATTTTTCGTAGGTCGGATGGGCATTTTTCGTAGGTCGGATGGGCACTTTTTGTAGGTCGGATGGGCATTTTTCGTAGGTCGGATGGGCATTTTTCGTAGGTCGGATGGGCATTTTTCGTAGGTCGGATGCATGGGCACTTTTTGTAGGTCGGATGGGCATTTTTCGTAGGTCGGATGGGCACTTTTCGTAGGTCGGATGGGCATATTTCGTAGGTTGGATGGGCATAATTATATATCGTAGGTTGGATGGGCACTTTTTGTAGGGGCCGGGACGAGCGCTGCGGCCATGAAAGACCTATAATTTTAACAATTTTTAATAAAATTAGTGAATATTTAAGAAATTAGGTTAGGTTAAGCTAATTTCTGGGCCGAGCGCTGCGGCTAGGACGGGCTAGGGGGCCGAGCGCTGCGGCCATGAATTAGACCTTTACCTCAACAGTTTTTAATAAAATTAGTGAATATTTAGGGTTAGGTTAAGTTAAGCTCATTTCTGGGCCGAGCGCTGCGGCTAGGACAGGCTAGGGGGCTGAGCGCTGCGGCCACACGTCTGGGCCGACCTACGAAAAATGCCCATCCGACCTACTAAAAATGCCCATCTGACCTACGAAAAATGTGCCCATCATGACCTACGAAAAATGCCCATCCGACCTACGAAAAATGCCCATCCGACCTACTAAAAATGCCCATCCGACCTACGAAAAATGCCCATCCGACCTACGAAAAAGGCCCATCAGACCTACTAACGTGTCCAAGCGACAGCTTAAAGTAGGTCGGATGCACCAATATGCTGTTTTTAACGTGCCCATCCGACCTACAGTGCATCGGACCTACCACAGCTGTTAAACCCACGTGGTTGTAGGTCGGATGGGCAGTAGAGGGGATGGGCGTAGGTCCAAAAATACACCATCGTCGAAAAATACTCCACCCGAGCCGGAATTTTTTCAAATTTACGGTCGTATTTTAGACGTCCTAAATACGTCTCCGTCCTCTATAGTGTTTTTCCGCTAGATGTCTCCCGTTAGTTATTTTCGGACAGACAGACTTACTCACGTCGTGTTTACTCATCATCATAATCCATGAATTCTTGAGAACTTAATATTTTTGAAAGTCATCAATAAAAAGCATCCCTGAAAATGTATTCATGCAGTGTATTGAAGAGCTTTCTATTTATTTTCGTCTATAGGGGTCGCGCGATGTTCTGTTTATGGTCGGACACTAAATGTTGTAGAAAATCCCATTTAGACAGTACTTAATTCCTCCGTATTTAGGACGTTAGTAAGTGGAGACGTCATATGTTTGCAAAAAGTACGGATGAAAAAATTCCGCCTCCGTATACCCTTTTGTGACTGATTTTTGAAGACGACTTTTGTCTACAAGTGAATACCGCGTAAATTAAGATTCCACTGAAAGCAGTTGGAACTCAAGCTGCCATGTTTAAACAAATCTCAATATTTATTCCTGAACATCAAGATATTTCAGAGAAATGGAGTTGAACGAGAGTAACCTAAACCAGATGGGGGTGTATTTAAGTCAAACTTTAGCCCCACAAACCGAGATCAGGTATTTTTAGAGGAATGTGACTCACCTTACATTCTCTATGACGTATTTTTGATCAGATTGTTTCCCGCCGATAAGAATAGTAAAATAGATTTTTCGATTTCTTTTTATTCTCTGCTTATTTTGGTTGTTGCATATTCTTAAATTTCATTTCGTTTTAAACATATTTTTTCTTAAAGGAAACCAGCGGAGGAATTTCTCCGGTCCGTAGAAACCAATCAAAACTATCCAATCCTTCTCCTCTCTCTCATCAACAAACCTGATGTTGAACCAAATATTAAGGTTGGAATTTAAAATTTGTATTCTTTTAAATTTTAGGGCTAAAAGTTCACACGTTTCTTTGGTTAGTTGTTTGTTTATTTGCAGTTTTGAAATGGGGGAGAACCTTTGAAACCCATGCCTAGGACTACGAGTAAAGGATTTAATTGCAGGGGAAGAATGTTCCTAACCGTATGTCAAGTTTGGGCCAAATGTGCAAAGTTATCTTTATTAACTGTCAGTATTAGTCAATTTAAGTCTTCAATTCAGAATAGTTAACGCTACATTTTTACAACAAAGTTCCAAACCCCTACAAATAAATAAATTTCAAGTTTTGATGATTGTTGATTTCATTTTAGAACATGAGATATTTTTGAAGCAAAGGTTGGGCGAAAAACACGTTTTGGAACTTCGCGATTTTGAGACATGTCACAGATTTGAGTCAATGATATTTTTCAAGCAAATTACACAATTTGGTAATAAGACAAGTTTTTCGCACACTGTAGAATTTAAATAATGAATTACCATAAAAATGTAACTTATACATTCTGATTTTTCAAATTCAACGACTTAAAGGGAGTGACCGGTTATGTATGGTAGTTGAACTGAGTATGCAGTGTTGTGGAAAACTTGGTAATAATCAATTTTAGCATTGATATATTGACAAATTTCTTTTGAGAAATATGTTCCTAACCATCTAATTAGATTAATGTATAATTTTTAATTATTATTTATAATTTAAATAAAAACTAATTCTGAAAACGTATCCACCCCCAATATAGGAGTTTTGAACGTCGAATTTGCGCTCAAACTCAGGATTTACAGATCTTTAAAAAGTTTAATATGTCTCAAATGAATCCGAAAAAAGTTTTCCACAACACTGCATACTCAGTTCAACAACCTTACATAGCCGTTCACTCTCTTTAAAGCAGTGAAAAATTCTAATATTAATATTATATTGTTCTTACCATTAACTTAAACAGATAATTAATTGCGTGAAATGTTGTTATTGAAAATGGAGGAAAATTTAAATCTCCTAATTTAAAAGTAAAATGTGTAAACAAATTTTAGAATAATTGAGAAGATAATAATATTTACAGGGAGTCATGCTATTCTGTAAATTATGAAAATGCTTTTTTTCTGAATTGTTCAATATTTCCAATATATGTTAAGTAATTAAGTTGGTTTAAATTTTCCAAAACGTTTCCAAGATTCGAATTCGTGAAATGTGCCAAAATGGAAAACCTTCAAATTGTTTCGAAAATGGTATCCGGGATTTTAATTGAAAATAAACGATTTCTCACAGTTTTAATTTTAGAATAGAAGTAAATAGTGTTATTGGTAGTTCTCGTCGTGCTTAATAATATGTTGGAAATAGTTTCTTTAATTGATATTTGCACTCGACACAAGAAGAGTTACTAAAACGTTGATCATAATATTGAACATAAGCACGGTTCGGAACTTTCTTCCCCTGAATTGGGAAAGTTGATTTTGAAAACGCGTTATTCGGGTTGGATTGAATATCCGAAATGGTAAGGTATTTTGATTACTAAGGATTTATGTACTTATGACTTGTATGCAGTGAGGTCATGGTACTATTATATCAGTGGTTTATATTCCCCCCCCACGCCCCATTTGCAAAATTAAAAGTTCTTGAGGTGAAATTAAATAAATATTTTTTTAGAAAGTATCTACACGACGGAAAAACTAGCCTTTTATGTCCAATTTTTAATTTTCTTCTTCACCAGATCGATAAAATCATTTACCCTCTAAGGGTGTAATTCTTAAAATTATAAACCCCCGTATTTACTTTGAGCTAGATTCATTTCTACATTAAATACATTATAGCGATCAAATTTTGTTTAGCAAATACAGTTTTGCGTGCAGGAGTTCATTTAGAGATTTTATAGGCCAAGATTATTTTTTGTGGGAAATTTTCTGGCCTTTGATATTTTTGGTCGATGTATGTGTCTAAATGGGTTGGCTTAATCAGTGTACGTACATTGTTCAGATATATCTAAGATTAACCCCCAGGTTCAGTTGTCAATGAAGTATCCTCATTTGACCATTCTAATATATTTTAGATTGCTGGAGCAATTACGTTTAAGAACTACGTGAAGCGGAATTGGAAAGTAGGAGAGGATAGTATCAATAAGATTCATGATAATGACAGAACACGGGTCAAAGCTCTTATAGTTGATCTCATGCTCAGTGCTCCTGTTCCGGTCCAGAAGCAACTCAGTCAAGCTATTGCTATCATAGGTAAATATTAACAATTAATAACTTGATAAATATGACCGAAATCGGATTTTATTAAAAGTATCAAATGGAAAAAAAAATAGATGGAAATGATGGCAGTGCTTAGGATCCATTTAATTTTGACCCGGATCCTGGATCCGCAATGGAAAAAATGGATCCGGATCCAGGTCATGAACATTTTTTAAAGATTTACTGCTGTTTTTAACAGAATAAGAATTTCCGATTTTTTGTGGGGTTTTGATGAACCATTTAATGATGAGGAATTGTTTAATTATCTTTTTTTTTTTCTTGAAAAGTTCAGATTTGGGTTTTAAAAGCAAAATATTTTTTGTTTGTGATCTTAAGCACTGAATGATGGTTAAAGCAATGGTATAGATATAAATAATTTTATCTTGTGTACACTTGACTAAATGTTTAATACCCAGGCCAGCAAGATTTCCCTGCACAATGGCAAGATCTGGTGAACCATATGGTGACAAAGTTCAGGACTGGGGACTTCCACATCATCAACGGAGTTCTACAAACAGCTCACTCCATATTTGAGAAGTATTCAATAGAGTTCAAATCCCAGAAGCTCTGGGAAGAAATCAAATTCGTCCTGGACAACTTTGCTCAGCCCTTCACGGAGCTGTTTGTCGAGACGATCAATCTGGCGGGTCAGCACTCGGGGAACAAGGACGCACTCAAGGTTATATTTGGATCCTTGGTCCTCATCTCCAAGATATTCCACAGTTTGAACTACCAGGACCTACCAGAGTTTTTCGAGGACAACATGAAGGTTTGGATGCCCAGGTTCCTGGAGCTTCTCACTCTGGATAACCCACTCCTTGTGACGGATGATGATGAGCCTGGTGTGCTTGAGGAGCTGCGAAGTCAAATCTGTGACAATATTGGTCTTTACGCACACAAATACGAGGAGGAGTTCCAGCCATACATGCAGCAGTTCGTCACAGCGGTAAAATGCAAATTTTATTTCTTATCTCTGATTTGGACTTAAAAGTCTATATATTCTACATAAAATTGTCCAAGAAAAAAAGAAGTGAATACTAGAATCCGTTTATTTGTATCTAATTTCCCAGTAACGGACCTTCATGTCTACTGTTAAGTATTTTCCACCCCTAGTTAAACACTTTAAATTGGTTGGTAATCCTGAGCTGTCCTGAGCTGAAAACTTTTGAATTGCGTACCCTTAATCCAGATTGCTTGATCTGAATATCCACTGTGGAATCTTTAAATTTTCTTTTTAATCGTCTCTAATTGGAGACACATTTACTACTATATGTAATAAAGATATGTTTGATTACAAATACATATACGATGCTATATCAATTGGACTAATATCCGATTGAACTAAAGCCGGTTTTTATTGCATTTAAACAAATATAAATTCAATTATGTTGATCAATCATTAGTCCTATTGATATGACAACACAAATGCTCGGAAATTAAAAACCGGTTTTTCAAAAGTTAAAGAGCGCATCTCTAGAAATGAATCTTAAGACTAAATTAGTCTTTAGATTAGCAAAAAAGAGGATTAAGCATTGATCTCGATATCCACCAGTTTTCAGCTCTAAACTGAACACTAGAATGGGATATCTTTAATCCCTATCGGTTAATTAATCTGGAGATTAATAACAACGGGATACAAGCATTATTTAATCTTGAGATTAAGAAAAATAGCGGATCAAGCATTAATCCCGAAATCCACCATTCAAAAGTTCCCAACTCTGATCAGTCAAAATAACATGAAAACAACCCCAACTTCCTTTGTTTTTTGAAATTTTTTTATTTTTTTCTAGGTTTGGAATCTTCTGTTGAAAACTGGAACTGAGACTAAATACGATCTCCTGGTTTCTAATGCAATCCAGTTCTTGGCTTCAGTTGCTGACCGACCACACTATAAAAACCTGTTTGAAGATTCTGCTGTACTCGGCAGCATTTGCGAGAAGGTATTTATTATTGTTAGTACAATTTGTACTATTTACGTGGTTTTATTTAGTTCCGTTGAAAATTTGGGATTGTCCTAGACTTCTTTTTAGTAAACAAGTACAATTCATAAATATTCTTATCAACCGCGTGATTTATTGTTATGTTTACAAATAATAATAATTATAATTTATTCATTTAAATTTGTTTTAGATTATAGTTCCCAACATGGAAATGAGAGAAAGCGACGTGGAACTGTTTGAAGACAACCCAGAGGAGTTCATTAGGAGAGACCTGGAGGGATCGGACATGGACACGAGACGGCGGGCAGCGTGTGATCTAGTCAAGGGTCTGAGTAGACATTTCGAGGAGAAGATAACTCAAATATTCGGAGTGTATGTGCAGACCATGCTGCAGCAGTTTAACGCGAACCCTGCACAGAACTGGAAATCCAAGGACGCTGCGATATATCTGGTGACTAGTTTGGCTACTAGAGCTAAGACTGCAAAGCATGGAATAACCCAGACAAATCAGCTGGTTAATATCGGAGAGTTTTGTACAACTCATATACTCCCGGAGCTGCAGAACGTGGCCAATACCGGAGAGTTCCCGGTTCTTAAATCAGATTGTGTCAAGTACATCTTGACATTCAGATCCCAGCTTTCCCCGGACCTTGTGAAAGCTTCTTTCCCTTTCCTTGTTCAATATCTTAAGTTTCCCGCCGTGGTTCTCCACACCTACTCTGCAGCAGCAATTGATAAGATACTCATCATGAAGGATCAGTCCGGATCTGCTCTTCTCAAACAATCCGACCTTGCTCCATACACGGAGGATCTTCTTAAAAACCTGTTTGGAGCATTTGAGTTCCCAGGTTCTACTGAGAATGAATACGTGATGAAGGCTGTTATGAGATCTTTCTCCGCTCTGCAGGACTCCGTAGTTCCCTATCTTGCTCATCTTCTCCCTCCTCTTACCAACAAATTGTCCCAGGCTGCCAAGAATCCAACCAGACCTCACTACAATCATTATCTATTTGAATCTCTCAGCCTTTCTATAAGAATCGTCTGCAAGAACTCACCCCAGGCTGTTTCAAACTTTGAACAGGTTCTCTTCCCTGTCTTCGAAGATATCTTAAAGAATGACGTACAGGAGTTTGTTCCCTACGTGTTCCAAATAATGTCCCTGATGCTTGAACTTCATTCAGAAGGAAACGTACCTGAGCCATACATGGCGCTATTCTCCTTCCTCCTGGTTCCTCTACTCTGGGAGAGACCAGCCAATATTCATCCTTTAGTCCGTCTTCTCCAGGCATTTATATCCCGAGGACCGGCCCAGGTTGTCGGACAGGATAAAATCACCGGTCTTCTCGGAGTTTTTCAGAAACTTATTGCTAGTAAAACTAACGATCATGAAGGATTTTATCTCCTCCAGTCAATGGTGGAACACCTCCCGGCCGACTCCCTTGCCAACTACATCAAGCAGGTTTTCGTTATCCTTTTTCAACGATTGACCTCGTCCAAGACCACCAAGTATGTAAAATCTCTTCTGGTTTTCTTCTTCGTCTATCTGATCAAGAACGGTGGAACCAGTCTAATTAATATCATGGATCAGATTCAAGTTGGCATATTTGGTATGGTTTGTGATTCTCTGATCGTCAAGGACGGATCCGTTCAGAAAATCTCTGGTTCAACGGAGAAAAAGATTGCTGCGGTGGGATTAACGAACCTACTCTGCGGGACGGATGAGCTGATCTCCGGGAGGTATGCGGATAAGTTTAACCCTCTCCTTCTGGCTCTAATAGCGCTTTTTGAATTGCCAGAGGATGAGAGTATACCAGACAACGAGCATTTTATTGAGATAGAGGATACTCCTGGATACCAGACTGCTTACTCCCAGCTCATCTTTGCAGGGAAACCAGACTATGATCCTGTTGCTGGGGTAATATTTTAAACTATTATTAAGATTTGGCTCCCGTCCTCCAGTAGTTCTTATTCCCCCCACCCCCGGGCCATTCCGTGACTAAGCTATTCAATGTTTGGTTTGATTAAGATATATAGATAGTCATGGGAGGTTGATTTTTTCATAATGTGGGTCTATGGAACATTTATTAAGAAATAACCTAGATTTTTCTGTTAAAACCTCATGCATTTATGAATCATGTCAGATGAGTAATTGAACACATTCAGAGCTGAGCATAAAAAATAAAAACAAACTTTTGTTCTCAGAGCACTAAATTAAAGTGTTTACTAATGAATGAATATTAAACAGTAATACAATTTGAACAAAGTAAACTGAAAAAAAACTTTTTTTTTTTGAACATTTAACTTGATTAACTAAAGATCGATTATATATTGGTTTAAACCTCCCAAATCTCTGATTGCTGAATCAAGTTTCGGATATTTCAGTAGTGAAATAGATACATACAACTTACAAGTTTGATAAATATTAATGATTTTGATCTAGGCCCCATTTTTCCGCGTCAAAATTGAATGTACGTGTTTTAAATTATTATATTCCTAGATTGATGACGTGAGGAAACTGCTCGCCACAAGCCTAGGATCTCTGTCAGCTCGTCATCCGGGACGGGTTCCTTCTCACATATCTCAGCTGGAGCCTAGTGCTCAGCAATGTCTCCAGCAGTATCTCCAGGCTGCCGGAGTATCCCTCCAGTGATGTTTTACTAGATATTTAACCAAACATGTGATTTCAGAGAATATGTCCCGCTCTATAGTAGAATATTTCACGGAGAACGGTGGATACAAGTGCGGATACTGTAATCAGGATAATACTAGGTTTTCTAATGGAATGTGGGGACACACACTTACACCACAAGACTACCAGGTTACATGAAAATACCGCCGCCTAAAGATTGTTAACCCCCCCCCCCCCTTTCAATGTCCAACATTATAGGGTAATAAAACAAACATTACTGAGGTTCACAATTAACAGCCCTTTATTATTCTAGGATTTGATAGATCGTGGCTGGAGAAGATCTGGTCAATACTGCTACAAACCAATAAACAAGATGTGTTGCTGTCCAATGTACACAATACGCTGTCATGCCTTACAATTTAAACTATCTAAATCACAGAAGAAAACTTTAAGGAAATTTAGTAACTATATTGAGACTGGGAAAAGACCTGGGAGTGGGACGGAGAAGATATCTGAACCCGGAGAAGGTTCTGCAGGGTCTACGGATAAAGAGATGGAAAATCAAAGATCTAAAGCGGAGGAAAGATTGAATCTGAAAAATCCTGGAGATTTGATCTCATCTACTGAGGATGGATACAATGATCTGAATAAATCTGAGAAAATAAAACCATCCCAAGGTTCAAGTTCTGCTTCAAGTACCCAACTAAATAGTGATGCTAGAAGAATAAAAGGAAAATTATATCGTAGACAGCGCTGGAGAAAAAACCAGGACGACAAGGGTATGGTTCATGAGTCAAAGAAAGGCAATGAAGAGAAGAGTCTAGAAGACCACCTGGAGTATGGACCCGGAGTTCACAAGTTCGAAACCCGTCTTGTACCCGCGGACCCTGATGATGACATGTTCACTGAAACCTTCCTAGAGAGCTATGCTGTTTACCAGAAGTATCAATTAGCTGTACACAATGATACCCCGGATAAATGTTCTCCTAGTCAATATAAACGATTCCCATAGCGCATGTAGGGTAGAAATAATTAATTGTAGCTGTCGGACGGCCAATCAATTTTGTAGGTCAGATGGGCACTTTTTGTAGGTCGGATGGGATTTTTTTTTGTTCCCAAAAAACTATTCTTTTATACCTCATGGATTGTTCTCACCACCGTCCCCTCAAAATAAAATAAAATAAAATAAAAATTATTTTTATCTCGTGTTAAGATATAAAGGACAGTTCTCTCCGTCCTACCTCTCCTGTCCTGAAACCTACAGCTGGCAGCCCCTGGAGTCCTGTGTTCCTCTCCTAAACTCCTCTACCTACTCCAGACTAGACCCGGATACTGGAGCCAGGGATCCAAATTCATTCAAATCCATCAAAGACGTGATGGTCCTATATATGAGACAGGTAAAAACATATTCAGGGGTGTTAATAATTCCCTTTCTTACAGTTTGAGCAAAGTGGACATTTTTTTAACCTGAACATAGATCAAATCAGTTTTGATACTTGTAGTGCTCACAATAACTCAAACTTTCCACTCAAAATCATAAAAATACACTAGGACACTAGGGGAAATGATTATTTTTATGAAGGGGTAGGAGAACGGGGTTTAAATAAAAGATACCCCGCTATAATATTTCTATAATTTGATCATATTGCAGGTGTTGAATTGGAGTGAGTATGTAGGATACTCTGTAATAAATAAGAAAGATGAAGATGAGAAGAAGAAGAATGAGGAGGAGGAGGTGCTGGAGTATGGTTCTCTGGTCGGCAAGGTTTGTGTCTCTAGGATGTTACTTTACAGAGCGAGTTGAGCTAAACTCATTACAGTGAGTCAACCCGAAAGAAAGGGCTCATTTACCTCAACAGATTGAGCTTAGCTTCACATATCATCCTGACGAGCTGATGAACACATTAAAGAGAGTTGAGATGAGCTCTAAAGAACTATTTTAGCTCAACCCAACCCAGGGGGAGCCGATATATTTCCCAGAAAAGCAAATCCAATTTACAGAGAGTGGATCTTTGATCTGGTTTCCACATTTTAGTTTGAAGTACATGTGTACTGAGTCTACAGTACTCGTGATATTAAATTATGCATTATATTGTCCTGAACTGAATTGCCTCTTCTTTATACACTTATTTGCTTCCATTTTAGTCCAAACCTGTGATAATATATTTTGGACGAAAATATTACTGATATCATATGTTGATACTAAACCCCACTGAAGATGCAGCTGTAAAAAGCAATTTATGAGATGCATTATTGGGTTTTAAAGGAAAATTTAAAGTGAATCTTGGTATTAATTACCCCCCCCCCTTTCTCACATATTTATTTTATAACCCTAAATAAATTTTTAATGCTTCTTCCAGAACCTAATTTAGGTTCAAGTACTATATATTACAAACATCTGATTGTTTTCTATTGTTTAAATGTTACACATTATTTCTTTCATAAGTAAGAATTAAACGAAAATTTATTAATAAAATTTATTTCAGAATTCAACATGGCGGATCCATTGAGCTTGTTGCGACAGTACAGTATGCAGAGGAAACAAATTATAGAACGGGATAATAACATCATTTTCGGCGAGTTCTCCTGGCCGAAGACTGTAAAGACGAACTACCTAATCTATGGTAAGGGAAAGGATGGTGTGGCTAAGGAGTATTACACCCTTGAGTGTCTGCTCTACCTCCTCAAGAATATTGCACTGCAGCATCCTGTTTATGTAAGACAGGCGGCTAGTGAGGATGTTCCTATTGTGCGTCGACCCGACAGGAAGGATCTTCTCGCATATCTCCGAGGAGAAACTCAGTCCTCGACAAGTATTGACAAGTCGGCGCCTCTGGAGATGCCGACGCAGATGAAAAGAGGCGCTGACGACACTCTTGAAGGATTACAAAAGAAACCTAGATATGACGAGTCCGCTTCACAGAAAATAAAAGACCAACTCGCGATGAAGTACGGACAAAGGCCTGAGGGAAGCGCACTTGGAACAGGCAACATCAAAGCGCTCTCCGACGAATTGACGACAAACAAGATTGCTGAAATTAAGAAGAAGATTATGTCAAACAGACGAACTAGAATCAAGGGAGAGACAGGAGAGGAAGGTGACAGGGGTCTTGCTTCATTTGCTGATATGGAGTCTGATAAGACGAAAGAAATCAGATCACGTGAGCGGCAATGGAGAACTAGGATTACTATTCTACAGAGCAACGGGAAAATGTTCAATAAAAACGTGTTTGCAATCCTGAACAGTGTGAAAGCCAGGGAAGAAGGCCGAAACAATAAACCGGTGGATCAGCACTCCATGTCTATGCGTCCTAGCTCTGGTATGCCTGCACCAGCTCAGCCTCCTATGCCTTACAACAGGTACGGACAGGAGTTGTTGAGAGCAGCAGATACAGAAGGATTCAACATTGATACTACTAGAACATATACTGGAGAATCCTTGAAATCTATGATGACGGGCGGGAGTAATCCTAAACATGCTCCTATACCTCATCCTCAGGTACCTAGACCTTCTCCTGTTGTTAAACCTGCTCCACAACCTGTAATACAACAACCTCAGCAGAAGGCTGGAAAGAAAGCATCGAGGACTCCGATTATAATAATTCCTGCTGCTCCCAAGAGCCTGATTACGATGTTCAACGTGAAAGATATTTTGCAAGATTTGAGATTTGTCTCAACTGAGGATAAACGTGCTGGAGGAACCAAGCGAGAGAACGACATCCTCATTCAACGTAGGAAGGAGGGAGGTCTTACAGTTCCCTACAGAGTCATTGACAACCCTGGAAAGCTGACGAACGCGGATTGGGACAGGGTTGTCGGAGTCTTCGTGATGGGACAAGCATGGCAATTCAAGGGTTGGCCGTATGACGGGAAACCGGTTGATATCCTCTCCAGGATTGCGGGTTTTCATCTGAAGTGGAGCGAGGTTAGTCTGGAGAAGAATGTTGCTAGCTGGGCGGTTAGTATTATCCAACTCTCTAGGACCAAGAGACATTTGGACCGTGCCGCCCTGCTCACTTTCTGGGAGAAGCTGGATAAACATATGATAAAGAATAAACCTCATCTTAGGTTTTGATCAGCATCGATGCTTGTTATATAAATTGTTTATAGCTTATCCTAATATATTATGTCGTCAATTATTTCTGTTAATAAAAAATGCGATTAATAAATTTTTCAACTTGTAGATATTGTTATATTAGTGGGACATTATTTAAGTGGACCTGGATTCAGATCAACCTCACAGATGTTTTACATGGAATGAATTACTGAATTGCCGTAAAAGTCTTGCAATTTTTTTCTAACGCGTTATTATTCCATGAGAGATCAGGAGAGATGTTCGGTCATAAAGACAAGAATTTTTAATCTTATTTTGTTGTTAATTCTACTACGCCAGACTCTTAATAAAGGTGGCTAGTTTGCCCTATCAAAGTGTTTTTAGATATCCCATTTTTTGTAATAATTATTTTTTAAATTTGAAATTATTAAAAAGTATTTTTTTTAGTTATTGATTTAGGAAATGCACTAGGAAAACCTATGCTTAACATTAATATTTTTCCGATAAACTCTAGGATGACCATTTTAGGTAATAATGTCGGGTAAAGTTAAGAAGTCTACATTTAGTCCTGAGTAAATAAAGTAAAATATTTAAATTACTGAGGTTTTGTGCCCTCGATTATGGACGGGTAAATGTGCAAGACAATCTGGTAGGAATCTCAGATGCACGTTGGCTGGAAGCCCTAAGCCCCAAGATTCCGGAAGAGATGTTCGGGATGTATATTGTATTTGAAACAAATAATTCTGCTTGTTCAATAATTTTACTTTGCTCGGTATCCAGGGAGTCAAAATATTGTGAAGTCTGGTCATATTTATTAATATTTAATGAACGTTGATGATCTTTAAGACTTATTAGATCTTGGCCCAATTTCTTAATTATGCTCCTATAGATACAACTCTAGGTCGTATATAAAAGCTCTCGTAGAGCGTAAACACAAAGTAACTATGGTTGTACCTATGGTAGCACGACTGAGAAATTGAGCTTTTTTGTCTTTCATTTCGTTTTTTTTATGATAATTTTCAGCTGAAAGGACCCATGATTGTAAGAAGCCAGTCTGTTTATAACTGGAGTGACGAATGAATGAATGGGAAGAGTATGGGATAAAAGATGGCAGTAACCAAAAAATTACAAAGAAATTATCTCCCATTTTTTATTCTTCATCACAAATCTTTGAAAATAAAGCATAACTCTCAACCTCAGATCCCTGAGAGGATGGCGCAGGATGTTTCTATCAAATATTAAACCTTTTGTTTGTAAATTTCTGTTAAATTCGTTATAAGTTTGATTTAATATGAACAATAGTATTTATTAAAAAATAGTATTATTAAAAAAAGGCCAAAACTAAATCAATTAACAAAGTTTATTAAATTATAAAAAACATTTCGCAATATAAATTTAATTTCTTCCAGTATTGGTTGTGCAAAATTATTAATCTTGAGATCCAATGCAGAAGACAAGACGATTGGATTTTTTACTCCACAAAATGTAACATCTAAACAAGATGTATCGAAGGTCAGTTTTATGTTTGTCACATTTATCTTTATCTCCCTTTGAGGAGTAACAAAATTATTTTACTGTATTGTTTTGAGTTTCTTGAGTGTTGTTGGTTGAACAGGATGGAGTCCATAGTCCAGGAGGGTTAGAGTTCCTCCGGCCAGGACGGATACAGAGAGTAGAACCAGGAGAAGGATTCTCCAGACAAACATTCCATCAATTATCTTTTCCACTTCGGGAGTCTTAATATCTGGAATCAAGAATTTACAAGACATTACCTATCCGTTCCAATTCTAGTCACTTTCATTAAAAATTCTAAGCATTAAACTTTTTTGCGTTTGATTAAAAACCGACACACTTTACTTGTAAGAAAACATAACATTGAAATTCATAAGCAAAGGAACACTAACATTTCTAGTGTGTGAAAGCCCTAGTTAACTCAAGCAAAAACTAATTGTAAATACTACCATTAATCGATTTGATTTTGATTGAAAAATGGGTTATTTATTGATAATTGAACTAATTATACCCTGAATCGATATTGCTAATAAATGCCCTACTACAGAGCGTTCCTTATCATATTGGATTATCTTGATTTAACGCTAAATATGCGGACATAAAAATCGAAAAACCCAGTGTTTTCTGCATGCACATTTTTATATTAGGCTTATACAATTTTTTGAAATGATTCGTTCTTCTTAAATTTTCTGATTAGTCCCGAAAGCGTACTTTAGAGCCATAAGCTATCCCAAATGATGATATATTTAGCCATGGTAACATGAACAAGAAATTGATCAAAAGTTACCTTTTCCTGTTAATATCTCTTCTCTGGGTACAGCAAGAAGCACTACAGTGAGGATGGAGGCAAGTACTATGAGAACACTGGAGAGAGCTGAACCTGACCTAGAGACAAGGACTAATCCTGCAACTGTACACGACCAGATCAGGATGAGTAGGAATAGTCCTACTCCGATTCCGAGAACCCTTGCTCCGTCTCCTCCGTCCTGCTCCATTAGTAACTAAGGAATGCTGGGACGACCTTTCTCCGAAGTGGATTTTGCGCACTGACACTAGTTCTGCGCAGGCGCTCCGTAGTGTACACAAGAGGAGTTTAATGCAAACAAGCCAACAAAGTACAATTTTTCTGTTTATGATGTTTTATTTATTTAGATTGTAATATTTGAATATATTAAATATTTCCCAGATTCGTTAGTTTTCAGATGGATTGACCATGGGTGATGTAGAGTATATAATGCTCCCTATTGGGATGCAAACCTGGTTTCCATTAATTTCACAGCAGTTGAGGTTTAGAGCTCTCACACATATTTATCTCTACCATCCTAGACACCCAGAGTAGGTTTAAACCTGTAATTTTTTTACATGTGAATGGCATTGGTTTCTCTTGTTATCTTGTCCTTGTAATAAATACACTTCATTTAATTATAGATCTATTTCACTTATTTTTTGTAATCTGTTTATCTCGTCTGTTTTACCTTAATTTACATTTTCAAAGTAACTCTGTTTAGTGGTTAGTCTGATTTACAACAATACCTTTAAACTTTCATCTTAATAACAATAGAAGATATTTTCGTTGCTATCTTAAAATGTATTTAATTCTGTCAGTTTCCTTAATTTTCTCTAGTACAGCAAAATATCACAATTTGTTAATTGCCTAGAGAGCGATTTTTGGACCCCCCCCCCATAAAATAAAAATTATTTTTATCTC
>NW_019396399.1:90447-104112 GCF_000591075.1 Eurytemora carolleeae
CAATTTTTCACAGTTTTCAATTTTTAGTTTGTATAAAAAAAATAAAATCATTCATTCTTAATCAAACAAAGGTTGCAAATCGAACATGCACTGTAATATGGTGAGCCAATTGTCTGCAGTACAGTGCAGTACTGTGCCGTACAGTGCAGTACAGTGCAGTACCGTTAATCTCATATTCCTATACTTAATCAGAGTTTAAGCATTTATTTCTATATTCAGGGCTTCTGACGTCTCCTCATATTCTTCCACAGCTGAATATTATCTAAGTTTTCATGAGACAGTTCTTTCATCTCCGTTCCTGACAACCACAGCAGGTCGGATTAAAGAAAATCGGGTCTCGTGGCTAGATATACCTCTCCCTCAGGTAAACTTAATCCTTACTCATCATTTATTATTATACCTTCCTGAGCTTTAAGCAGTAAACCTTAAACATTCCTTACCTTTAAGCAGTAAACCTCAGACCTTCCTGAGCTTTTAGCAGTAAACCTTAAACATTCCTTACCTTTAAGCAGTAAACCTCAGATCTTCTTGATCTTTCAGCAGTAAACCTTAAACATTTCTTACCTTTAAGCAGTAAACCTCAGACCTTCCTGATCTTACAGCAGTAAACCTTAAACATTCCTTACCTTTAAGCAGTAAACCTCAGACCTTCCTGATCTTTCAGCAGTAAACCTTAAACATTCCTTACCTTTAAGCAGTAAACCTCAGATCTTCCTGATCTTTCAGCAGTAAACCTTAAACCTAAAATATAAACATGTAGAAGTGAGCATTCAGCCACTTCTAATTAATTTATTATAGATTAGGTTTCAGGTTGAAGAAATTCTAGATCAGAAATCAGATCGTTGAAATTTATATTAGGTTTTAGGTTGATGAAATTCTAGATTAGGGTTTAGGTTACAGAAATTCTAGATTAGGTTTCAGATTGAAGAAATTCTAGATTAGGGGTTTAGGTTACAGAAATTCTAAATTAGAATTAAGGTTCTGGAAATTCTAGATTAGGATTCAGGTCATTGTAATTTATATTAGGTTTCAGGTAATTTGATTTTTTTATTAGGTTTCAGGTCATTTGAATTTATATTAGGTTTCAGGTCATTTGAATTTTAATTAGTTTTCAGTTTATTAGAATTTTAATTAGGTTTCAGGAAATTTGAATTTAAATTATGAACCATGCAGATTATTAATATTTAGATTAGCTTTCTGCTTGATGAACTTCAAAATTTAGACCAATGTTCTTGATAAAGATTCCGGTTCTAGAAGGTCTAAATCGGGATCCATATTTTAAGTCAATCAAGATTACGGTTCTAGAAATTGTATATTCTCTGTGTTTAGGAGCATGGTGGAGTAACTGCTACTGTAGTAAGAGTATGGATCCGAGATAATGAGAAGTCGGAAACTTTATTCGTCCTGGGTCTTTATTTCTCCGGGTTGGTCTGTCTAGGGGACACAATGATGATGAAAACTGTTCAGCGTCTTCAACCCAACTCTCTAATATTCAAACTTCACGGACATTTCTTCGTAGCTAGTGATTCCTTTATAAACGGTTTGTGTATACCCAAGATAAGATTTCATGAACTCCCATTTAAACATAATTTTATCGGGAAACCTAGTTATTCTAAAACCTCTCTAGCTAAGATGCAAAGGACCCTACGGGCGCTGAAACAGATAAATCTAGGAAATGAACGACTAAAGAGTGAAATATTATGCCGAGGGCTAGACCCGGCATGTTCAGATCTCCCTGTTCCAGTTCAAACAACTTCACTTAGACAACAAATTTTTAGTAAACAATTCAAACAGCCGGCAACAAAGAAAAAAGAAATAATCCTGCAGAAGAAAATTGAGGCTTTAAAACTAAAACTGCATTTGCTGCACCAAGAGAGAGATAGTATAATTGATTCGATCGAGAGGAAGAAGGAGAAGTTTCAAGATGCTATCTCCGAGACTGATAAATCTATTGACGAGATGACAGAGAAGTTTCACAGTCTCAGTAAGGACAAGGAGAAGTTAGCAGACTGGTTGAAAACCTTTGACGAGTTTAGGAGTTATAACTCTCACACCCGATCCGATCTGATCATTCGACGGAAGCAGTTGATATCTCAGCTTGGGGAGATATTTCCGATCAATGATGCCAAAACCTCTCATCCAACTATAGGAACGTTATCTTATGACCATCTTGAAATATATTTATGATGATTATGAATAACTAAATTGAATCGCAATTCGAAAGTGACGCTTTGTCTTGACAACTTTTTACCTCTTATTTCTAGTTCCTACAGATTAATTTATCATCACTACGAAATCCCTTTTCTGAATGGTAAAATTTTGTTGCGAAGCTTTTTGCTTCAACGCAAAATTAAACTATTTTAAGTCCTCTTCAACATTATTAAAGATAACCAAGAGAAGATTATTTTGCACAAATTTTTATGGAATAACGTCAATAACCTTCCACATTCGACAATACTCAATTAACGTTTTTACCAACTTTTTAAGTTAAATATCTTGATCCTCTTTAAAACTAAGATGTTTGCTTATGTTAACGTATCCCTAGCCTACGTGAACCTGCCCGAGACGGATTTACTCAAGGATCGGGATGAGACTGAGGTTGCTGTTGCTCTAGGTTGGACTGCCCATCTCACCTTGATGATATCTAGCCTACTCATGGTTCCTACTAGATACCATATCAACCACTTAGGATCAAGGTGACAGTAAAAGTGTATTCCTAATTAAAACAGTACCATTTACATAGAATTACGCTTTAATATTTGCTTAGACATCGAATCATTTCCATTTATGTAAAAGAAAATGTAGTTACTGGAATTATATCGTGAGAAGGTTAAATTTGTTTGTTAGAATAAAAATATAAATAAAAATAAAATTATATAAATGAATATAATGGTTCTAGGTCCGCGATGGTAGATTATGTTCTGGATAAGATTCCAGACAGAGAAAGAACCTTCTCACTTTTCCCTAAGGTTGGATTAAGTTAATTTTTTAATGTTATTGAAACCTTGATATTTTAAAACTATATTAGATTAAATTCTGATAAAAAAATAAGCTATTCTAAGGTATTAAAGTTGAAAAGAAAACTCTAATTTAAAACAGTTTTGTCAGAATCAAATTAGCATTCTTTATATAATCCTTAGAACGAAATGAGCTGAAAAGATATAAATAAATGAATGCTGTTTTCAGGGTACGGAGAGAACCAGGTTTGAATATGCCGTATATCTCCTGAACAAGAGTATTGCTCAGCTCCGGTGGCACTGTGATGAGACTACGGCTGATCTTAAAGGAACTCTGCGAAACCTGGATGGTCTCCTGGGACTCCTTACAACAAGGGAACCCTTGTCATCTATATCTGTCAGATTAAATCTTCCCCACGCTCCTCCGGTTCTCTCCGGAGTAGCAACTTATCTCTCCAGGGGAACTCCACCAGGAAGATCGAAAATATTCTCCGATGGTGAGAACTTGAAAGATCTGAACCCGTCTCCCGTAGATCAGATTGTAGATTCATTTGTATCTGATTCTAGTGATGGAAGCCTAAAGCTAATATCAGAGACTTCCCCCCAATCAAACAATCCCTGCGCGGATGAAAATAGCAACTCCGACGAGAACGGAGAAGAAGAGTCGGACAAATCTGAAAGCTCCGGCTCCGTAGAGGAGGTTGCAGACTCAGGTTTCAAGACGGATCCAGCTCCGGAGGAGTTTTTTGAAGAACACGTTCCAGAAACGGAGTATGCAACCTGCTCCGGGTCTGAGGATGGTCTGGAGACTAGTGTTGAGATCGGAGTTGCTGCGGATATTTTCTGGGATACAGTAACAAGTAGAGCTCAGGTTTTATCCGTCCCTGCATCGTTCAAGACAAACAAACAGAAATCATTCCGAAAATTCTAGTTTTGTTTTGATAATTTTTGAATATTATAGATCTAAAGTATATAAAGTATGAATATTGAATTATGATTACAGATAGTATGGAGTTGAGGAGTCTTGGTTTGTGTTCAGGGGGACTACTAGGAGTAACCAGTTTTGTTGCATCTAGGTAGGGAACCTTCTTCTCTTCTTGATTTATTTAAATTTTTTCATTGCCAAATCTATTCTCGACCGTTCCCTCTACACATCAATAATGAGGAAGATATCATCGTCTTCTTAAATTCTATAAATTTTCTTCTTGACTTTGCTGCAAAAATCCGTAAATAATTTGTTAGATGAAACCCTCAATTGAAAATTATCATTTTTCCGACAGAAAACAATAATATCAGCATTTGTTTGCTCAGATAAAGGTTTAATGTGTACTGTTGGTAAGCGGAAATTAAGTCGAGCTTACCTTTAGTACTGAATGTTTTTTAGTCATCCTGCTGACAGCTGTGGTCTTAATGGTCTTCCTCTCACACCTAACAGTGTATCCATGCATGGTAACGGACAGATACTAAAGTTAGTGAACCATCCTAACCTAGCCAAATACCTCGATATTGTCCGAGGTAAACGACAGAGGATTGTTCTCGTCTCAGAGTTCTGGAAGAACAATATTCGTCAAGATTCATCCGTTTTCTCTTCTCCAGACTCAACACTTAGAGTGTCAAAACAAATCCTCTCCGGTCTATCGTATCTTAATGAGATGGAGATAATCAACCTGAACCTTACTCCAGAGAACATAATGTTGGACAGCGAGGGAACAGTTAAAGTATTTGGTTACGGGTTGGGACGGATCACAGAGTACGGGAAACTAGTAAAGTTTCCTATTGGAGATCCTAGATTTACCGCCCCGGACGTTCTAAGACGCGGAATGCAGACTGAGACAATGATTGATCTCCAGGCTGAGAGATCTAACCCCTGTGAATACTCGATCAATATCCCTGAAGCTGGTGAACCTCCTGATCTCCCCCAGGTTGATGTTTGGTCCCTAGGAATGATCCTGGTCGGAGAACTTCTTCAGATTCATCAGTTCTGGCCTCAGTCCAAGGTTGGCCAAGTACTCCGGAAGATAATAAGTCTAGGAGAATGTGAGAACGGTTCAGCTGTTCTAGAAAAAATTGCTCGAGAGCATGGTTGTCCAGGACGAATAAGCACACTAGACCCGAGTATTCTCTCGCTCATTCAGAAATGTCTCACTCCTAAATCCTCAGATCGTCCTACTCCAATAGATCTACTTAACTCTAGTCTTTTCTCCGCCTACCCTGGATTAAAACACTTCAGTATCCCGACCTTCCCTGTCATGGAACTGCGAAGCTTGGAACTCTCTCGTCCTGATATCAGTAGGTACGTTGAACCTCTTGATTTCCTGACAGTTGATGAGATCTACTACCTGTGGCAGTTGGCTGGAGGAGATGTGATGGTGGAATTACGGAAGCATGGTCTCATGATTACTTCTCCGCCAGTAATTTCAACGCCTACTCTGGTTACTGGTGAAGGGCAGGTATTGATTTTTCTCCCAAGTTATCTCTTTTTTTTAATTCCATAGTTCAATAAAACGGTTTTTTAGGAAACACGCCCAATTAGAAGTGCTTTTACTTATTATAACGGACAATCTTTATCAAAATCTATATAAAACTAGTATAATATTTTTGATTATATTGAATAATATTTAATTAAAAGAATGATTAAACTTGAAAACTTCATGTCTACATTTCATGAATTAAATTCAAACAAACGTTTTTTCTTTATTTTTGTTATTTGAGGAGTTTGGAGCCCCCCGACAGCGTGCAGCTCTCTACGATAAAACAATAATACCCCTGCCCCTGGACCAGCTGATACAGTGTCTATCAACCCTACATAGATCTGAACTGATTCCAACCCTGCAGGATATCAAGGCAGCTGAACCTAACCAACTACCTCTAGTAATCCGGGAGAGAGATGTCAGGTTTCAGTGCAGAAGAGCTGTGGCATACAGGCGTCTCCTTCAGGGATATCCTTT
Source organism: Eurytemora carolleeae (assembly GCF_000591075.1). NCBI lineage: Eukaryota > Metazoa > Arthropoda > Copepoda > Calanoida > Temoridae > Eurytemora > Eurytemora carolleeae. Next base: position 96,353 of record NW_019396399.1, read on the forward strand.
CAGGTTAGTTTATTATTTTAAGTTTCAATTATCTGTTCTTTTTTTTGTATTTTAATATGACTTTCCATTTCAAAAGGACCATGAAAGGACATGTTAGATTCACATACGGTACTTTTTTAACCTTTATCTGATCAAAAGTTAATTAGATATCTCTGTTATTTTCGAGCTTGAAAAGTGTTGAATTCTGATTAAACTTTGCAGGGATCCATTTAAGTCCATCTGATCAATCCCAAATGTTGATTGATTGATATTAGGGGCAGAAATAAACCATGTTATTGTAAACAATTGGAAGTATAATGTCAAGTTGTAGAAAAATTCCATACTTCAGAATGTTTACTGCAAGGGAGTGTTTATTTTTATGTATATCATAATTTATTTCTTATATTAAATACTAATATTTACATCGTTTAACACCCCAAATGCAGTACACATTTCTGGAGTGTAGTACACGTACACAAAAACTTGTCAAAGTTCACAATGACACATAAAGTGTACTTTCATGCCCCTAAATGTACTTTAAACCCCGATCCCATTTGGGATCAGCAATAGAATTATATGGACCGCTGTATTCTTTGTTGTTCTGGTAGCGTAAATTTACTAGTCAACTATGGATGTCTAGTTTAATATGGTTAGACAAAGCATTTAAGGGTACCGTTGTTAATCTGACATATGTAAATCTATAAATGGCGGATCACCTGAAAATACGTTGTACGTCCCTTTTTTTAAATTGTTTAGAGTGCCATCAATAAATCACAATAGTACTTCTTACATCCATAAGCCAACTGTTATCATCTACATCATTTTAACTTAGGTGTAGATAGGATAGATTTGTGATAAATTGATTTAACGTTTTTAATAAAAACCCATCTGAATTGTTAGAACAGTCCCCCTTTAGTATTTCTTTTTTTGTAACTGTTGAACCTTAATCTCGAGATATTAAATTAAATTCTATTCTTGATTTTAACTGTTTAAAGAGCTTTATGTCTACAGTTCAATGTTATTTTAATATGTTCTGTCATTCATTCAGTCTATTATTCTTTCTAGTCTAGAATATATGGAAAATATTAAAAATGTATATCAAATATTTTGTTGTAGAAAAAGTGTGATTGAAGAGGAGAGCTACCATGATATAGTTCCCCTGTACCGAGCACAAATATGGGCTGGACTCCTTGGACTAAACTACGATACTGCTGCTCTATACAACAGTATAGACAAGGTGACCTGGAACCCAGTTGACCGACAGATAGAGGTCGATATACCCCGCTGTCACCAGTACAATGAACTCCTTGCTTCGGAGGAGGGGCATAGGAAGCTGAAGCGTATACTAAAGGCCTGGGTAGTTGCAAACCCAAATCTTGTTTACTGGCAGGGATTAGATTCATTAGCTGCTCCTTTTCTTCTTCTTAATTTTAACTGTGAAGCAACGGCCTGGGCCTGCTTATCTGCATTTATTCCTAAGTATTTATACAATATGTTCCAGAAAGATAATGCTGCCGTTATTCAAGAATATTTAACAAAATTTTCCCATTTACAAGCTTTCTATGATCCGGTACTGTTCAATCATCTTGACGAGATCGGATTTATCCCTGATCTCTACGCAATACCCTGGGTTCTAACCATGTTCAGTCATGTGTTCCCCCTGCATAAAATATTTCATCTGTGGGATACCCTTTTGCTAGGAAACTCCAGTTATCCACTGTGTGTAGGGATGGCGATCCTTCTCCAACTTCGAACCCAGCTCATGGAATCACAGTTTAACGAGTGTATACTTCTCTTCAGTGAAATGCCCTCTGTAGATATTGACAGTGTAGTCTCCAATAGTAAAGTTATCTTTAAGTCTATACCTCCTAGTATAACATTCCGAGCCCATGATCAGGTTCGGGAGAAGGCTGATGATTATCTTGATCTTCAACCCCTTCCTGTCAGCGTCCTTAGGCAGGAGAAGATTGGAAGAATTAGTGCCAGGGACGTGATTGATCTTCTAGATGTTCGTAAAGAGAAGTACAGTACACCAAAGATTTTTATCCTTGATGTCCGGAGTAGAGAGGAGTTTAAGGTTGGTTCTCTACCCGGAGCTCATAATATTCCGTCCCATCTGTTCCTGGAGACTCAATCTATACCTGGAGATCCTGCCCTGGACCTGGTTAAATCCAAGGGTAGGATTACAGCAGTGCTGGGACGAGACGGAGGAGATGAGATGGTTAAGGTTGCGGAGCTCCTTCTCTCTCATCAGTTCTCCAGGGTAGTGACTGTACACGGTGGAGTAGAAGTATTTAGAAAAGCAGATATCCTTGTACTCCCAAACCTGCCATAAGCTGAAGCAAACAAAGGTCGGAAATTTGTGCATCGCTAATCTTGAATTTTTTTATCTCGATATCTAATGTGGACACTTTTAATTTGAGGATAAATGCTTAGTCCCTTAATTAAAGTTAACCCTGACCATCACGAGATAGAGATATTGAAAAGGAATTAGATTAACTATTCTCACTTCCGAGATTCACACTTCAGATTGTTCAACTCAAGCTTAAACACAAACTAAATTTTATTTTTTTTTTAATCATATTTATTCTTTGAAATAAAGGAATACTGAAGGCGGAGTTGGGGGGGNGGGGGGGGATATATGGAAAATAATTTAGCGACACCCAAAAAGCGGGGAAATACATTGAAAAATTAATATAAAGGATTTAGTAAAGAACTAATACGTTTCTGAAAATTTCAGTATCTTAGATTTAAGTTCAGACATAAATTACAAAGTTTAACGCGGTAATTTCATAAAAAAAAAATTTTAAAATCATTTCTGGTTTTTATTGTTAATTTCCGTCGATATTGGAGAAATAGGCGTTAAGAATTGGGAAAGGAAAACAAAGAAGAAAAACATACAAAAAGTTTTATTTTACCTGTTGTGTATGGTTTTGCCATAGGCTTGTATTGTAGCATTTACCATCTATCTGTGATAATATTCTAATTATTTAATCTACGCTTGTAGTCTTTTATTGTTTGTCATCATAATTATGAATAAAATGATTAAAATTTTATAACGATTAGTGGACTGTGATTTTTAACATAATTAACTATATAACACTGTTATTTTGGTTCGCAGTGTTATAAAGTTTTTGGACAGAAATTTTCTCTTTATCTAGAAGGCGAAAACCTTTGAGATGTAGAGAAAATTTAAGTACAAACACTTTTTTGCACGTCGTGCCAAAATAATAGTATTATAGGTAATTTTATATAACGTTTGTGTACTTGTCTTATTTCAATGACTGGTTCTAGGTCAAATAAGCTTTGAAACAAAGCTGAAGTCAAAATATAAAGTTGATTTCAATTTTATTTTCATTTCAATTGAATAAATATTTTGGAAATATCCTAAATGTTTCTAAATGTTTTTGAAAAAATCCGGGAACCAATCAAAACATAGCATGCGTGCCAAAATGTTCATCTTATTTAACATTATAGATGATTATGATTACTTTATAGAACGTTCATTATAAAATTCACGATGAAGTGAGTTAAGAATGATTAAGTACACTACAGTTTCATAAATTGTTTTGTATGTTGTAACAAAAAACAAAGCCTTAAGTATATGCCTGACTGCCTAGATGCTGCCTTAAAAGTTTAATCTGCTTGATGTTATCTTCTTTATGCAATACAATTGCAGTCAGGCAGTTGGCTTATGCCTTAGGTTTTTTTGCTACAACATGTCTTATGACTGTTTCGGAATATTCACAAAATATGGCCGGGGACCATAACTTTTAAGATTAAAAAAAAATCACCAAAAAAAAAACAATATTAAGATTTTAAAAAATCACAAAAAAAAAACAATAAAGTTTTGATATTACAGTTACATTTGACTAGACCTGAAAATGCACTTGATTTTTTTCAATTTCTTAAAAATGTACTTTCTCAGAAAGGGCTCCTCAGGGATTTCTAATTTTTGGTTTCATATCTTCTATTACCCTACCAAAGATGTTTTAATTAACAGAACTAGAATGCTAAGCATAAAGCCTGAAATTGCTTCAAGCACTAGTATTACTTATTCTCACGTCGCACCATGCTTCAAAATGAAGAAAAACGGCCACAAAGGGAAATTCGAAACATAAAGTTATAAAGAAAAAAAATATTTTTGTTAAAAACAGCATAAAAATGTCGGCAAGTTGGATTGTATCATTTTTCCCTTTTTTAATCACTAAAGAACGAGCCTCTCAACATTTTACCAATATTTCGAACAATTTTGTTCATAATATATTGTTATTGTTTTTACACTTGACATAGTAATAAAATTTTAGATTATTAAAATTTAAAGAATTTTATGTAATGTTTTCAAAAATTGGGAGAAAAAAAATCAATTTATTTTATTCAATTTTTTGGTCATGTTTTTGGGAGGATAATTCACAAGTTATTAAATAGATTTTAAAACTTTAAGTGGTTGCAAAAAAAAGTTCCACTAGAACCCACCTTAAAATCTTCCCTAATATACTCAGTGGGGTCTAAAAAAACATCTGTGATCATTTTTGACTGCCCATATTTTCCCGTTTTTACACACGTCAACTAATTGTATAGGTATTTGGAATGGATTTTCTGACCCCAAAAATATGTATCTGATGTGTCAATTTTGGGTTTCTTGAGCCAGCATGAATCCAGCTTGCTCAACAGAAATTCCATGCATCCCATTTTTAACCCTATGAAGGAATTTTCTGACCCCAAAAACATGTATTTTGATATGTAACATTCAAATTTCAATTTTTGGGGCAGGATGCATCCGGAATGCTTAACAGAAAGCATGCATCTCATGTTTAACTCTAAAATAGGATATATAATCTGTCCCCAAAAGCATATATTTTGATATGTAATATGCCAATTTTCAATGTTTTGAGCCAGTATGCATCCGGCATGCTTAACAGAATACATGCATCTCATTTTTTCGTCTGAAAATGGATTTCTTGACCCAAGAAACCTACAATTAGATATCATTTTTTATCATTATTTAATGTGTAAGTAGTTTTGGCCGATTTTTCCCCATTCTGAGGCATAGTGCCGAGTGCGTCGTCTTAAGTATTCAATAGAACATATTTCTGTTTATTAGGACAATAGTCATTTTGAACTTTAGTTCGATCGATCATTAGTCGTATTGACAAGAAACAGGCAAGTCAAAACAATTCTTGAATCCTGTATTGAGACTGGGGTTTCCTTTTGTCAGGATTCCGCGAAAAAACTAAATTTCCTCAACTTAATTGGAAAAGTTTTATACAGTGCTCTCTGTTGGATCTTTTTTTTTTGTTGATGTAAAAGCTAAATATCTTTTAACGGAGACTAAAATTCGGGGCATGGAGACAGAATGGCAGAGGCGAGGAGAGGTAGCAAGAGGCGTGGAGACGGTCTCGCGGGGCATAGAGGGTATTCTGCGTATCAGGAGGCTCCAGGCTCCCGGATGTCATTTCGTGGGGTTCATGACGAGATGATACCAACTATAGATTTAGTATTTATTAAAGGAAATGTCCATTCCTTGTCCACTTTTTTTCTGGAGACCACAGTAGTATTAAAACTTTGGAGTTAAACAAATTAATCTCTGCTCTCTTTGAATATTAAAAAACGGCATTATATTGGAAATTTGATAATATGGGATTTTATACAATATTTTCAATTTGATATATTTGTAATATGTTTAACATACAGAGTTACCCATAAAGAATGATACAAATCTTTTTATTGTTATAAATATTTATATGCTACTGTAGACTTGTTTTTAAAGTCAAATTTGGGTCCGAGAATCATTTTCAAATCAACATATTTAAAGAATTTTAGGTTGGTATGAAAGACTCAAGTCTCATCTTTTGGGGGTAACCCTGTATATAAATAAAATTGAAAAGTGGAAAAAAGTCTTAGTACAATGTGCAAGAGTCTTGCCAATTTTTTGCTAATCTATAACTACATCTTTCTTCAGATGAAACCAAAAAAAATATGAAAGGCGATTATATAAACACGATGAAGACGACTTTTTTATTTAAGATTTGATTGTTAACAACCTTTTTTCGAACTACAAGCTTACAAGTTATCGAAGAGAAGCTTTTTTAATTGACAGCTTCTCTTGACTTCTATATGTTTACTAGGCTTTCATTTCATTTACTTCTATTTCAATTGTGAACATTTTCTCTTGGTATCCATTGTAAGACAGAAAACAAAAAAAGTTGGCGATTTTTATAAAATAAATTGTGGCTTTTTTTAATTTAATGAAAATCGAATTTTGTTGAAGGCTAATTTTTGAAAATTTGATTATCCATTAACCTTCCTTGGGGTCATTTGAGGTCCCACACAAAATTTGGACCCGATCGGTTTAGCCGTTTTGATGTTTATTGGATACGAACAGACAAGCAAAGTATATTTATGCTGTTTAACAGCTTGTTATAAATAAAATATCGTCGAAAGTCGTCTTCATTGTATTGATGCAATCGCCTAAAACCATCTCTCAACAATTGCATATTAACCCTAAATAAAGATTTCAGAACTTTATGTGCTAATCTTATCCTCTCAAAAACATAATTCTGCTCTAAATTGGATGAACAAAGCCATTTATCCGAAATTGACTGCAATGATTTTGGTTAGAATTTCTTACTGTCTCCACATCTGCAGCCATTCTTTTTTAAAATTTTTTTAATTATGTTGCACCAGAGCTGAGTGAAAAATGTTAATGGTTTTCTAGAGTTTTGATTAGAGGTCCATTTTAAATAAAGAGTCAAAATTATAATGAACTGCAGAATCAATTTTCGTTGATTTCTGATAATTTCTTGTTAGATTTTTATCCCTTTACTTTGTTGCATTTCCTGATAATCAAACTGTATCACTGTATCAAAATAAAAATTAAAAATTTTAAGATCTATCTTGTCCAAGAAAATTCTGCTCTGTCTATGAAATGTTCTCTTTTTAATTTCCTGTCTATAAGAAGTCCCAACATAAAGGAACTGAGTTTTTGCCACAAATTCGATTTCACAATCGCTTTATCTTTGTAACCTGATAGTGTAAGCCTTTGATATTTCAAACTATCATTATTTAATCTAAAATGAGTCATAGTTTGAAATATCTAAGGTCTCCAACATTGAAATGCAAAGATATAAGGATAAGAAGGATAAGAAAATCTGAGTTTGTGACACAAACTCAGTTCCTTTATATTACATGTAAATGCACAAAATTTAAACAACAGGAATATAAGGAGTTGACTGTAACTGTTTTTTCATCCTTTTTCTTATTTTTTACCCAAAAATTAATTTATGTTTCACTAAAATCATTTGTTTTCCTCAATTAAGCGAATATAATCTTTTTAAAAAACTTAGCTAACATAAGGGAGGAAAAATTATTTTTAAAGAGGGGAAAATTATCTTTATGAAAATATACCCCCCTAGTGTTTCTTCCTTGCTAATTTTAATTCTCCTAACTTTAAGCAAAGAAAGACAGTTATCAACATATTTAAAGTAATAATCTCTGTTATTTGTTTGTCCGATCATAACCCATGAACTCCTTGACCGATTTACCTCTAATTTTGACTGGGGAACTCGATAGAACCACAAAAATGTTCTTAGCTTGATTTTAAAGTTCTCAGTTGAATAGGTTAACCCTTATAAAGAAAACTCTGTTTCCAGGGAAAGGTGGGTTCCCTTAAGCTAGTTAATAATATTCTTAAAGAGATGATCAACGTAATTTTAACATTATGTAATTTGAGAATAACAGTTTTGCACTCAATACATTCATATTTAGTGCAAAACTGTTAT
>NW_019396399.1:104244-174959 GCF_000591075.1 Eurytemora carolleeae
TATTATTATTATCAATATTATTATTATTATTATTATTATTATTTAAGTTATATAAGTGTAAAAAAACATTTTTAATTTTTTTATACTTTTATTAAATTTAAAATTTTTACATTTTACATTAAAACAGACTATTATCTTGATCTCCATAATTTATTCTCAAAATCAGATCTTTTTATATATAGTTTATGTAAAAAGTAAAAAAATTTCCATTGAAAAAAAAACTAATTTGGGTTAATAATTAGAACTTCGAAATTTATAAAATTAAGCCAATTCCCAGTATCTCACATTTTCATAACATTTTTCAGATATTAATTATTCTTGGGAAATTTAATCTAAATAGTTTTTTTTAAATATGAAAGCTTTTCATAGATGAACATTTCCAAGAAACTTTTTAACCCCCGAAAGCTTAATTGCACGTGAGTGGGTCGGGGTTAGGTTAAAAACCTTGCCAGGTTCTAACATTTCATAACTGTTTTCTGTAAAAGTTTGTTTTTTTAACTAGACAAATGTTTACGCTAAGATGGATTTGTGTGGCCCCGGCTCACCCTAAACTAAGCTTTCGGTTCGTACTGTAAGTGAACATTCTGACCGAATAAATAGTTGGTTTTAGTGGAGAGTTCGCTTTAAAAGTCATAAAAACTTTAAAATTTTCAAAAAACAAACTGAATTAGAATTGGGAGGAAGGATTTTGAAGAACTCTGAACATGAAATCAATTATTAGATTATTTCCAGATAAAATCAATTAATCAAAATATTTTGACTGATATATTGAAAACTTGAAATTTAAAATAGAATTGGATTCTTCAGATCAGACAATTCAAAGATAAATGAGCCGTTTTATTTTTATTTGTTTTTTAATCATTATTTTGCACCCCTTCTTGCAGTACATTGTGAAGAAGTTTAGCTATCAAATGGACATATTCAGAATCATTATATATATATATATATAGGTGGGTTCCCTTAAGCTAGTTAATAATATTCTTAAAGAGATGATCAACGTAATTTTAACATTATGTAATTTGAGAATAACAGTTTTGCACTCAATACATTCATATTGAAGTTCAATTTAAAGTCAGGACGCACTTCGAAGAAGAAAAAGATTTCTTTTGATATGAAAACTATCAATTCTGAAATATTAGAAATTTCAAAGGTTTACACCATTAGGATACTAAGATAAAGAAAATTAAATTTGTTACGGTGGACCGCGATGAAAAGTTTTATAAATTAATTCCTTGAAGTCCTTTAATTTATTCACTACAGCTTGCTTAAGAACATTCGGTGCCTGATAATTATCGTTTAAAGGGAAGGGTTACGAAATAAAAACGGGGTTACGAACAATTTAGAAAAATTTTGAAGTGGTTATCATGCGTACCTTTTACCTCTGGAGCATTAATAGTTCCTCCTGATGCAAGCATGGTTCTGCTGAGCAAGCATACAATAATTAATCTAACAAGAGTTCAACATATTTTGCATAATTTTGCAAAAACAACAAAGTATTTCAATGCAGATAAAAAACAAATAAATAATTTTAATGGGGGCGGCACAACGTCTGCTAGGGGGTGCACACAAATGTGCGACACTTAAAAGTCAGCCCAGTCTTGAAAATTGAAACTAAAATTAGCAGTCTGGATCTATGTGTGAGGATCCTAATCTCCTCTTGAAAATTGCTGCTCATCCCTTTAAGATTCCCTGGACAGTAATAAAATGATCTGGTTACAGTAACGAACCATTCCCCTGTTTATACTCAATCAAAAATTAATCGATTCCCATGGATTGAGATTCGGTGTAAATGAAAAGAATAAAATTGTCCGAATAATTTGCAAATGCAATAGTTAGAAACCTTTTTAGCAAAGATATTGAGTCTTTGCAACCTGATGGCGTAAACCTTTGATATTTTAAAGATGCAAAGATAAACTGCTTAGAAAATCTTGAAATAGACATTGATAATTTAATGTGGATGGTTTTATATTTTATAAGTTACTATTCGCGCTTGGTATCAAATCATGATTTTAGCTGAAGTCCCCGGCGTTGCCCGTGAAATTTCAAAAATTCTTCAAAAATGTTATCCTTTGTCACCCTTGGTTTCTCTCAAAAAGATGTCCGCCAATTTTGGCCAGCTACAGTGAATATATATGCAAAATATATAGATANGGGGGGTACAGTGACCATTAAGATTATATTTTTACCTTTTTTATTGCCTGGATACTTTTCCGGATTAAAGTCTGAAATAAAATAACCTTCTTCTTTTCAACCTCAGATCTGTTCATGAAATACGATCAAATTAATCAAGTTATTTCTCACAATTTTTTATTTATCTATTTATTTATTTTCGTTTGTGGGTTTTCTGCAAAAGCGACTTGCGCATTTCATGATTCAGAAACAATGGAGAAATCATCAGAATTGTGTTTGGTCATCCATGTAATTAAGAACAATATTTTCTAAACATGTTTGGTTATCTATGTAATTAAGAACAATATTTTCTAAACATGTTTGGTCATCTATGTAATTAAGAACAATATATTCTAAGCATGTTTGGTTATCTATGTAATTAAGAACAATATATTCTAAACATCGTTGGTCATCTCTGTAATTAAGAACAATATTTTCTAAACATGTTTGGTCATTTATGTAATTAAGAACAATTAAATTCTGATATTTTGTAGAGTGGCATGTCCGATTCGTAAGAGAACCCTTCAATCCTTTGATTGATCAAGAATGCTTATTTCTCGCTTGTAATTGTTTACTTTCCAGAAGTCACAGAAATTTCATATTTTCGTAAGTTGTTGGACAGAGTTTTATTCGCTTTTTGATGAAAGATATATGTGAAAGTCAGCTGATATCTTGGAGTTCTCTCTGTCGTCTAAGACCAGTGAAAGGTTTAAAGAGGACCGTTTTAAATCAGGCATTCTCCTCTTTGTATGGAGGGTCAATTGAAATTACGATTTAAGTTGAGAACATAGATATAATTTTTTGTATATTTTTTAAGAAGGTAACGATAATGAACGATTAGGAACAGTTAGGAACAGTTAGGAACAGTTAGGAACAGTTAGGAACAGTTAGGAACAATGAGGAACAATTAGGGACATTAAGGAAAATTCGGGACAATAAGGAACAATTAGGAACAAATGGAAACAAATTAAAGAAACATTTAAAGACAATTAAGAACAATTGGGAACAATAAGGGACAGTTAGAAACAATTAGGGACGATAAGGAATAATTAGGAACATTTAGGAACAATTAAGAATGATTGGGAACAATTAGGAACAGTGAGAAACAATTAGGAACAATTAGGAACATTTAGGGACAATTAAGAACGATTGGGAACAATTAGGAACTGTTAAAAACAATTAGGAACATTTAGGGACAATTTAGAATGGTGGTGGTGTATACTGTAAACAGTAAACACTGTACTTGTACAGTTTCCAAAGTACAGCGTGAAGTGTACAGTTTACATCAGACTATTTACACGGTTCTTAATACTTTAGACAGTACATCAAGTACATTTTGGAGTTTTCTGTGTACTATTTCCGGTAATCAGAGTACAGAGTACTCCGAACTTGTGTGTTAAACTAATGATTGATTAGTTCCACTGTGGTTGAAAATTTACTCTCCATTTCCAATCTCTGAACGCATCCACCTATATACATAGCAATTACAGGGTGTCTCAAAATAATGATTACACTCTACCAAGAGTGCACATTTTATGCATTACAGAGGAACCTAGACAGAATTATGCAGGATTTTGGGGGTTCTCTAGGGGGATTCTAAAATACAAATATAATGATCGAATATACAATAAATGTGTAGGACCCTATAGAAAACAAATTAGACAAGGAAAATGTTTTCACAAGGTGTCCTAAAAAAATATATATATTTAGCAGGATATTTTTAAAAGTAAAATAAACCAATAAGGTTGTATCAAATTATGAATATTGAATAAACCCTGAATTCCTAATCCGATCCTTTACCATGTATTTGCAAAGAAAATTTCTTTAGATTAAAAAGAATTTGTTTGATATTTTATCTTCATTTATCCTAATACTGACATATAAACATATTCATAAAGAGAAGAAATCTCAAAGGGAACTAATAAAAGAGGGATCAAATCAAATAGGGGGGGGGGGGGTAAATTTATTTTCTTCAAAGTTTTTCTTTGAAAATTTTATGTTTGAAGATTAATCTTTCAAACAAATGTAGAATTATAGAAAAGTTTGATATGTTTAAAATACAGAGTTACCCAAAATTTTATGTTTGAAGATTAATCTTTCAAACAAATGTAGAATTATAGAAAAGTTTGGATTTTTTTCTTCTTTAATAATACTGCACCATCACCCTAATTTATCAGGTTGGTCTTACCGGTCACTCCCTTTAATCTACTTCCTGTTTAACTCTGATTTTTTCATCTTTATTTCTTTGCAACCCGACGTCGTAGAACTTTGTAAAATGAAAGGTGGCAAAAATAAAGTGATTGTTAAATTTGAGTTTTAAAAAAAGAATAAATGTCGACATTTTTTACTGGGCAAAATTTAACATCTTTGACCTTACCATTTTAGTTGCAACAAAATTGGGCCTGATCGGTTCAGCCGTTTTCAAATTTTGATATTAGAAAATCGAATATATAATTGGGGTTAATAAAAAAATTTGCCAATTTGTTTCAGCCGTTTGGCCAGAAATAGCTAACATGTATAATTGAGCAATTAAAGAGCTTTATTATATAGAGATAAACGGAAGATATCACTCCCGGCCAGTTATTTATCCTAGGAAATAAATTGTAAAGGATTAAAAAAAGTGGAATTAGTGTGAAACTAACAAGTAGTCGGTGACGTTTCTATTATCTATTATAGGCTAAAATCTATTTTTTTGTGTTTCATCATATTAGTCGGCAGGAAGCGTATGAAAATATATTTGTAAATTTTGTTTTTTTTCTACATATATTTCTCACACCTTTAAATTAGCAGGTCAGGTCCAGACTCCAGATCCAGGTTAGCAAATTGGCAGATTTTTTCAGAAATATGTAGATATTCTTCAAAATTGGCAGTTCTTCTGTCAAATTTGTTTTCTTATTTAAAACCGGTTGAAATTGTTTCTTAGAGAAACACTGATGTGTATGTGTTGTATACAATTCTGGTTTTGATATGGATTCAGTCCAGGTTCAATTCTAATATTGATTCAGTTCTGATTCTAATATTGATGGATTTTAGGTGAAACATTGATTCAACTTAGGTTCGATTCTAATATTGATTCAGCTATTGTGAAATATTGATTCAGTTCTGATTCTAACATTGATGGAGTTTAGGTGAAATATTGATTCAATTCTGATTCTAATATTGATGGAGTTTAGATGAAATATTGATTCAATTCTGATTCTAATATTGATGGAGTTTAGGTAAAATATTGATTCAATTCTGATTCTAATATTGATGGAGTTTAGGTGAAATATTGATGCATTTATGTTCAATAAATTAGACATTTCGTATCCTATAACTGAGAAAAGATATAAAAAAACTTGCAGTGTAAATATAATCATTTGAGGTGCGGTGGAAAGGTTTGAGTAAAGAATTATGAAAATAATCTGGTCTAATGAAACCAGGAGTAAGTTAGCAAGATACAAGAAGGGGTGGAGAGAACTACATCAGGGACGGATACAAGAAGGGGTGGAGAGAACTATATCAGGGACAGATACAAGAAGGGGTGGAGAGAACTATATCAGGGACAGATAAAAAAGGGTGGAGAAAACTATATCAGGGACAGATACAAGAAGGTGGGGGGCAATCAAAGACGTATATTAGGAAGGAGCGGAGGAAGGAAGCTATATGAATATAAACCTGTAATAATTGTTTCATTTGTTGGAAGTTCCAGAAACGCCATACATTCACCTGCAGTAGTGTTCCTAAACATTTTTGACATATGTTTCTATACAAAATATAATGGGACTGATTACTGAACACATACTCTAATTTTCTAACCCTTTTATTATTGAGATATACATGTATAAAATAAAACACGTTTAAACCTAAATAAACCCGACAATAGCTTCCTCATTTTTGATCAGATATAGGTTTTAAGGGTACCGTTATGAATCGGGCATTGCCATCATTGAATGGAGGGTTTACTTGAAATCACGCTAACAGCTAATAGAGTTTCTTTAAACAAATATATCTCAATCTTAACCAAGATGCCTCACTCGTAGTCGGCCATTGTCAAATTTAAACTAGTATTTGGTAAATTGTAAAAGTTTTTAAAAGAAATGACAAGTTTTATATTCTGTGTGTATTTCTGAACCTACGCCCATCCGTCCTACTGCCCATCCGACCTACTAGCACGTAGTTTTACAGCTTAAAGATAGAATTCTGGTCGCAGCGCTTGGCCCCCTAGCCCGTCCTATCCGCAGAGCTCGGCCCAGAAATTCTCTTAACCTAAGCTAACCCTCCAATAATACAAAAATAAACAGCTGTCGTAGGTCGGATGTTGCAGTAGTTCGGATGGGCAATAGGACGGATGGGCAGTAGAGCGGATCAACATTACCTAAATATTTTGCTTGGAATAGGTCTTGTAATCCAATAAAACTTGAAAGAGATATATTCCAATGTTCAAAGTCCAACACTTACTGTTAAGTAGGACATTTTTTTTATTTATTTGGGCCACCAAAATCATGACTAACAATGCATGTATGGAGAGTGTTAAATTTATTTTACTATTTTGCGGGTAAATTTCTTACGTTTTTTTGTCTGTTCTTTTTATCAAATTTAAACTTTTATCTTGGAAAAGGTTGTGTAGAGATAAAGTTGTCTAATCTAATTTTATTCGTCTATATAAAGGATTCTTTGTATTCGATGTATTACCCAAAGTATAAAACAGTCTGCGCAGATCATTACTTGAAAAATGAAAACTTATTTAATCACAACGAACATAAAAACTTACTTTTATCCCCCTAGAATAAAGCGAAAAACATTATTAACTTTTTTCATACTTATTCATTAATTTCAGGATGGAAGGACCTAATTAATGTTTTAATACGAAATCCCGGAATGAATTAATGATATATTTAATCTGATTTCACAAAAACCAATTAATCCAGGAAAAAAAGATTTTAAATCGAGATAGATTAAAGGATAAGATAAAACTCCAACTACGAAAAACAAACAATTTAACCAGGGTTTTTTTTAAACAAAGTGCTAGCAAATAGACTAATCAGTTTTCAATTTAAAAACATATATCTAACCTTCTCCTTGTAGGTTCTGTGAGAGATATTCTGGTTTTAATCCTTCTCAGCATTCGTTTCAGAGCTTCCTGGACTTCAGTGTTGAAGAAACAGTACAGGAAGGAGATCAGGATTCCCTGAATCATTTATTTTAAAATTTTTTATCCAGAAATTTCAGGTTTTTTCTTTTTAAAGAGATCATCAACGTGAATTCAAGGAGCATGAAAGAGGTACATGCCTGATGCACAACTGTACCCTTTGGCCGTGTATTGGATTGACATTTCAGAATAAATCCAAAAGTAATTTACAGAAAACCGCAAAGCTGAAAACCTGAAGGTTTGAGATTAAAAATCAAGGATCAATTCATTAATTTTGTTCGGACAAAGATTTAAAGATTTAAAGCTACCAATGAGAATCAAATACATAACTTTTAAATAGAAATTCAGTTAAAATAATGGTAACAGTCCTTGAGCCATGTTATATCTCATTGTCAGCTGTATAATGTAAACCTGGACTTCTAAAACCTGAGTGTTAAATATCTACCTCATTGAAAGTACTAAAATTATAAATAAGATTTTAAAAGATAGTGGACTATAGGCATACCATTACGCCACAAAATAAGATTTCCAGTCAAGAATAAGTTCCCAAACCAGTGAGAAAGTTTCATACTTTTTTAACAAACAAAAAACTCTTCCGATTCTAGGAACTAGAATGAAATGGTTTAAAAAGTTTGTTTTTACAAAAAAAAACATTATTTATTATTGATGACGCTTTCTTCCAAATCTATTTTCATAAATATTTTTATATGAAAAATACAATATTGTAAATAGAAAAAAGGAAAAGCTAAATAATTAAAATTTTCTACGACCCACTCAACTTAGAATTTCAAAACAAAATTAAGAACATTCCCGTGGATCTCCCGAGTTTCCCAATCAAAATTTAAGAGAAATCGGTTCAAGGGTGAATGAGTACGTTATGATCGTACAAAAAAAAAACAGACAGACTAACAGAGATTACAACTTTTTAAAAATAGCAAGTAAATGAAAACGAAAGAATTTCACTGTTTTCTGGTTCTCTCTGTACACATTGTAAACAGAAATAAAATTCATAAATAAATGGCCTATGATATACTGTTGTCAGTATTTTCTAGACATCTATATAATATAAATATATCTATGGTATTATTATATGTAGATTATATTCTTCCATTGTTTGGTGTGAATAGATATAGCATCACATTAATTCAATAATATTTATCACAAACAAGAGAACTTTCAGGAACATAATAAACTCAATAAGATAAAACCGACCGAAGTATAAAGACAAGGTTTGTGTAATCCAAGGATAGAATGACAGAAAAGTATACTTAGTATAAAGACAAGGTTTGAGTAATCTAAGGATAGAATGACAGAAAAGTATACTTAGTATAAAGACAAGGTTTGTGTAATCTAAGGATAGAATGACAGAAAAGTATACTTAGTATAAAGACAAGGTTTGTGTAATATAAGGATAAAATGACAGAAAAGTATACTTAGTATAAAGACAAGGTTTGCGTAATCTAAGAATAGAATGATATAAAAGTATACATAGTATAAAGACAAGGTGTGCGTAATCTAAGGATTGAAGGACAGAAAAGTATACTTAGTATAAAGACAAGGTTTGTGTAATCTAAGAATAGAATGTTTTAAGAGTATACTAAGTATAAAGACAAGGTTTGTGTAATCGAAGGATAGAATGATATAAAAGTATACTAAGTATAAAGACAAGGTTTGTGTAATCGAAGGATAGAATACTAGAAAATTTTTTTATATTGGGTTTGACCTTAGTACCGAAGATACTACTATACTACTGTGGTATGTAAGTTCTGCCAGACATTTTATCCTCGGCTTATATTCTTCTTGGTTTCAATATCATATTCCAGGGATTCTAGATTATGGATTAGAAATCCAGGGATTAAATCAGGTTTAAACAAGATTTCCCGCTAAATAGTTCAACTTGGTTGTAGCTAGTTACTAGGAAACTGCTCTTAAATGATTTTAATGTGACTTTCTAAATGCAATATATAAAGCATTTATACAATTAGAACAATGTTTTTCGCAATTTAGAATAATATTTATGAAATCAGACAAATGAGTAAAGTATAATTTTAAGCAAAAGTAAAATAAGTTAGAAAGTTCGATATATTCTACTTACAAGTCGATGTTTACGTGTTATCTCTATATAAAGCATTCTACCCCGAGGGATTTAATTTACTCATTAGATGCTCACTTTATTGTTCTCTTATCGACCAAACTATTGCCTAGTAGTTTATTGTACAATTAAAATATACTTACATACATTAAACCAAGTAAAATACACCTACCACCACCATATTATTGTTAATAGAGTAAGCGGAAAATTGCATATGGCTCGCACCTTCTGCTAGAGTGATATTAACTCCAAAAAAGTATAACACCGCCATTTTGTTGTACAGTCACCATACTGCAGGGGTACTTTTATATTTTTATAATCTTTG
Source organism: Eurytemora carolleeae (assembly GCF_000591075.1). NCBI lineage: Eukaryota > Metazoa > Arthropoda > Copepoda > Calanoida > Temoridae > Eurytemora > Eurytemora carolleeae. Next base: position 113,962 of record NW_019396399.1, read on the forward strand.
GGGTTATAATACCTTTCAGAAAAAGTATGTCTTAATCTTCAATCAAATTTTTATTTTCTTTCACCTTAAACACCTTAATTTTCACTTAACAATTTAAATAAAATAAGAACGAATTATCTAAGGATCAGCAACTGTATTGTAGTGCCTTGTGATGTACTGCCCAGAAGATGTGAAAATTTACAAGAAATGTACACTTTAAACTACTGCTCACTGTTCAGGCTCAAAGGAACTTCCAACATTCACACAAGAGGTCTTGTTTTAACCTGTGTAGTTTCCTCTCTGTGAGCCAAGAATTCCGAACCTTGTTTACAATATCTGTCATTGTTTACAGTACACCTACTTTATACAACTCATACAACCCTTATCCTCATTCTGAGCGAGGTAAGGAACACCACACCATTCTTTCGTTCGCAACACAAGTGACGTCACAAATCAACATTATTTCGTCCGACCACACCTTTTTTTCGTCAGGTATTGTTAACATTCTTTTAAAGTACTTTTAATTATTATATTAGAATATTGAGCCACGCCATGTTGTTTATCATGATTTAAAATATTTTATCCTGTTTTTTTTCTATAGAAAAACATCTTTTGAATGTACACTATAGGCATAAAACAATCCATGGGATTTTTATTTCCTAATCCCTCAAGCATATCAAATAACTATGTTCCCTACTAAAAAGAAATTAAGTTTTAGTTGTACATTCTAAAAAATCTCACTATTAACTAAAAGTTCAGGTTAGAGAAGTAATATAAGAAAACGACATAATATTGTGTGGTCTGAATGAAACAGCTTGTTAACAAGAAAAATGAAAATAAAAAGTCGTCTTCATTATATTGATATGATCGCTTACTACTGTATTATGTAATATATCTATTTTTTAAAACTATGTTCTTATTTTAGGCGGATAAGAATAACGAATAAACCTTTCCCTAAATGTGGCTCGACTTACACAATTCTCCAAAATAATGATATTCTACATTACAAATTCATCATTTTTAAAAAATCACTTGTAGTGTGTTAATGTATTGCAACAGAGACAAGTAATTAACAGAATTTATTACAGTTAAAGATATTGGTACTTTTGGTACTCTTGGTACTCTGGGTACTCTTGGTACTCTTGGTACTCTTGGTACTCATAGAAATGATTTCAATGGCATTGCTGCGAATATGAAATGTAATATAGGAGGTTAAAATTGAGTCTTTAGTAATTTTTAAGTTTGTGAAAAAAATGTCACGGATTAACGCAGACGAAAAACAAATGTAAAGATAAAAAGGTACCAAAAGGTTATAAAGCACAAATGCGTTAAAGTACACCTGCAGTATGGAAACATTACAACAAAATGGCGGGTTTTTCTACTTTTTTCTACTTAATTCCACTCTATATTCGTATATTTTTTAATCTCTACGATTGCCGCAGAAGGAAAGAAAAATGTAAATAAATATCAAGTGTTCTGAATTCCAAATTTAATTATATATATAATTAACTACTTTATGTTTCTAGATTACCTGGGATGATTTAAGAACTGTGTTGACCAGCATATAGATAAATTCATGTTCTTTTCTCTTCACAGATTTAGGATTGATAAAGAAGAGAAGGTTGGTAATACCCAGGAGAGGAAACAGTATAAGTGTTGCTCGCACAGCCTTTCGGAACTAGAAGGAACAAATTTATCTTATTATTATATTCTCATATTTAGAATTCTTTATATTTATGGTTTTGACATCAAGGGGGTTTTACACATTTTTTCCTGAACATTTTTCTGTTTAACTAGGTTTATTATTATTCTAACTACCTGGAGCTGCTGTGTAGTGAGGGTTGGTTGGTTCCTCAGCTTGGTGATGATAATCCTGACGATGTTGATAAGGAAGAGAAGGTTGACACTGAGAGCAGTGATCATGGGAACTATCAGGATATAGATGATTGAGTGACTGGAATAATCATCCCAGCACTCCTTCTCACACCTCAGATACATTCCTCCAGACCAGACTCCAGTTATCAGAACTGGTAAAACTAAACACACCAGACTCTAGTAGTCAGAACTGGTAAAACTAAACTTACCAGACTCCAGTTATCAGAACTGGTAAAACTAAACATACCAGATTCCAGTCAGCAGAACTGGTAAATTTTAACAGACCAGACTCCAGTTATCAGAACTGGTAAAACTGAACATACCAGACTCTAGTAATCAGAACTGGTAAAACTAAACATACCAGACATGTGTTTTCAAAACTGGTAAAACTAAACAGACCAAACTCCAGTTATCAGAACTGGTAAAACTAGATAATTCAGACTCCAGTTATCAGTACTGGTAAAACTAAACATACCAGATTCCATGATTCTATGAGAGTTGTCAATTATTGCTTGTAGAAATTGGTTGGGCACCGTTTTTGAGTAGCTCAAGTTAAAATATTATATACCATAGAGAAAGAAAACGGAGATCTGTTGTGAACATCTGAGGGTAAGCTTTAACTCTTCGTTTCCTTTCTCTATGCTATATACTGAGTGTAGTGTAGAAAATATAAAAAATAAACCTGAATTATAACAATTGTTTATCTATTTGAATGTATTGAAATATGCAAGTATATGAGTGAATGCAAATCTCCTGAATACAGAGCTTAAATTTTAAAAAACACCTCTCTTCTCTTTTACACAGCCCCACAGGATTTTAACACTTTATAAAAACTTTACTAAAATATGAGTTATAAATTCTTGAGGTTTTACTTTTTTAATCCGACCACGTTTAAGGCCAATACAATTTATTTGGATTCACAAGTTAAGAAAAGTCTAAGCGTTTTATGGATATATGATCGACAATATAAACTCAATTTTAGGTGACCCTTCAATTGTTGAGCGGCATATCCTTTGAACCTTTTTCCGAGAAAGAATGATGCAGATATTAGGAGTGATCGATTTTGGACTTGAATGTTCTAGATCACGAAAACCTGCCAAAAGCTTTAAAAAGATAAAAAGCATTATATTGGATTATTGTTATTTAGTCTTAATTTATTTTTTTTTTAATGTTTTAAAAATTGAGTTTCGAATCTGAATTTAGCATAGAATTTCCAAGAAAATATGTTGTAACTGAAATTTTTAACAAAATAATATTTGGGTCTATCAGGTCATTTTTGAATTAAGGTTTTTTGGTTGATCGGAAAAGGTTGCATAAGGCTTATGCAGTGTGTTCACTTTGGGTGGTTAGCTGATCTCTAAGAAGATACAAAATTGATCAACCCTAGTAGATTGCCTTCCCTGATACTCTTCATTTAAAAATTGAACAATTAAAAAAATCTGAACCCAAAGTCTTTTTTTTTATCATACTGGCACTTATTTTGGAAAATAATTACTTTAAAGTAAAAATGTATTCAAAACCCCATTATAAAACTTAACTTGTCAGTTTTGTTAAAAAACGTCCAAGTACAAAAAAACCTTTAAAGCCCCCCCCCCTCTGTGTATCTAGTAAGGAATTGGATTTCTTATATAATTGGTATCAAATCAAGAGTCGAGGTTGCATTTCCTTTTCCAGGACAGGATCTAATATATAAACCGTATTGAGAAATTAATATCATTGTTTCCAAGAAAAAGAGAAACATTAATTAATAGAACATTACATTGCCAGTTGAGGCCCTAGCAAGTGAATGAGAAATTAGAGTTCGAGACTTTTCTATTGTTAATCCCTTCAAACACCCCTTAATTTATAGCTCAGTTTTACCAGGATTAAACACTTAATCTATAGCTCAGTTTTACCAGGATTAAACGCTTAATCTATAGCTCAGTTTTACCAGGATTAAACGCTTAATCTATAGCTCAGTTTTACCAGGATTAAACACTTAATCTATAGCTCAGTTTTACAAGGACTAAACGCTTAATCTATAGCTCAGTTTTACAAGGATTAGAGGCTTAATAGCTTCAAATTGAAAGGTTACCATTTAGAATTCAGGTTTTGTAGTTCTCAGATTAACTACAACACACTGGATTTTGCATTAAATTTACATCTAAAGAACGTGATCAGAGTTTTCCAAATTCATGACAGAATTGTTCAAGCATTCATCTTTCGTTTCATGTTAAAGAGACCGATTTTTATCACACACAGGACCAAAGGAATTGATTCCCTGCCACAAACTGAAGTTTTCTTATCCTATATCTTTGCAACTTCACTGTGAAACCTTTTACATTTACAAACTTAGATTATTTGATATAACCGAATTCAAATTTTAAAATATTTCAGATCTACGACATGGGGTTGCAAAGATATAGCGATTAGAAAATAAGAGTTTTTGGTAAGGACTTAAATCCTATGCTAAAAATCATCTTACCCCATCCGACCGTGTTGTATATTTTGAAGGGTGCTGTAGCATCAAATACGTTGGTGGAGAGTCGAGAGTGTAAATACATCCCTGGAGAGTTAACACAAAATACAGTGATAAACACTTCAAAATTGTACGTACGTATGATTATTTATGTACAGGGTGTCAAATTCAATTCGTTAAAATTTGTATTTTGGATTCTTATCCATATATATAACAACATATACGACGAAATTCTGAACTCTATGAGACAAACATCATACTAATCTTCCCTTAGAATTTAAGCATTATTATACTTAGGAATTGAAACAAAAGTAACATTTTCTAGCCCCTATATCTTCTTTTCAACCTGAGCTGAAAACTTTAGAATGGTGGATATCGAGATTAATGCTTGATCCTCCTTTTCTTAATATCAAGAATGACCTAATCTTGTGCTTTTTAAGATTATGTACAGAAACGGGGGGGACTCATTAAATTAAAAAAAACGGTTTTTGATTTTTCTTTCTATATCCAAGAAAGAACGGTTTAAGAAGAAAATCAAAAGTGTGTCCATTGGATACTCAGATTAAGTAATCGGGATTCTAAAGTTTTCAGCTCTGATGATGTATAACTGTGATATTTCAAACTTAGATTATTTAACCTAACAGTATTTATAGTTTGAAATATATTCAAGGTCTACGACATCGGGTTACAAAGATAGAAAATCACAGTTTGTGGCGAAATATCTAAGTCATCACTGAACTCCTATATTTTACTGGAATATCCTATATGAGAGATCCAAGGAGCAAACTCAACCCCTGATTATTTTAACTACAACTGTTCCCGGCTTAAGTACATCAAATAAAACCTTGGCGTTCTACATTTATAAATGTAAATGTTTCAGGGGACATTAGTTTCAAAACATGGTTAGGCCCAACGAAAGCAAAAATGTGCGATTTCTTTCGCAAAAATTGCGCAAAAGTTTTGCAAATGGAAACCCTAGTTTTTCGCGAAAATTTGTTCACTCTTCAAAATTATTCTATAATATTTGCATTGTTTACGAAATTACGACGTTAATTAGAGTATATTTTGCGCATTTCAAATACATCAATTATGTTAATTATTTTACATAATTGTTAAATATTTCAATTGACTTTGCAAAGTGCACAAAGAGGAGGAGTAAAGTTATATAACTAAGAAGAGGGGAAACAAGGTTGTTAACATTTCACTGTGACGTATCAAGATAGCTCTATAGTTGTATTGTAAACAAAGGACAAAAAGTAAATAATGATTATCAAGGCCCGGCCCTACAGCCCTGCCCAAAAATAATGTGTTTTTTGTTAACAAGTTTTCAAAAAAAATTAAATAGAACTGTCCTAGTGCGTCATAATAACATCTCAACAAACCCTACTCCCCCTCTAGTTCTAAAACTCCATGATTTCTCTGCATAAGGAAGACGTTCATTTTTCTAGTGCGACTTTGCGACTTTGTAACCCCTCTAATTTAAAGTCTAGACCAATAAGTTAAAGTATCCAACTTGTTTGGTTGAAGAAAATAATTTAAAAACTTTTTTCATTTCAGAAGCTATTTAATCGTCAGGAAAATAAAAGATAAAAAATCTTATTTTTTGTATTTAGTGTTTTCCTTCGATAAACATCCAGAATACAGGAGATAAATAACCAAACATTAGGCAGGATATCAGACACCTGCACATCCACGCCTGCACAAACAGATCAGATTACAGGAGATAAATAACCAAACATTAGTCAGGATATCAGACACCTACACATCCACGCCTGCACAAACAGATAGGATTACAGGAGATAAATAACCAAACAATAGTCAGGATATCAGACACCTGCACATCCACGCCTGCACAAACAGATCAGATTACAGTCATAACCAGAAAGACCCGGAATTTATTGACAGGTAATCAGACGACTTTACATATATATCTCTGGTAATTTTAAGCGCACGATAAAGGCAGACCACATTTTGGAATTGGCTGGACTATGGTTATTTTGTTATCATCGTTTCATTAATCATATTCATATAATTAGATTGTAAAATCAGATGATTAATAATTCCGGTTCTTTCTGATTATGATTGTAGTTTTATCATAAATCTTCCATATAAATTATATCATACGATCACCCGCTGAGGAATAAAAAAAATCATTTTCTCTTTTTCTGTTTCATTAACAATTTTTACAGGGCCTCCCTAACATACAGACATAGTATAGACAATTTATTCCAGTTATCACTCATATATCAATATCATGCAGTAATCCCTTAATTATAGGAACTCATTCTTAATGCTTGCTTTACCATTAATGGGAAACCTTGCAGAGTACGTTTCCATCTTTATCTTTTAGCAGTAGGAAAACAAGAAAAGGAAAGTATAGAGGAAAAGGTAAAAATAAAATTTGAAGTTTTTAAACAGGATATTTTTCTGCCCTATAGCGCTTTTTTTCAAATTTAGGCAACGTTATAACTTTGATGTGTTATTAGCTCCGAACTCACTCTAAACCCTCGGTTCATTTTAATATTTACAATACCCATCACATACCATACACGGTGTTACGTCAAAAAGCGTCCGGGCGTGAGATAATGCCTAAGCTGTATTTATGTCATAAAAAACAAATTTCAAAATATTTAAATAGATTCTTTTATATATTACGACTAATTATTACATATGAATAGAAGCTAAATTATGCATGTTTTTAATTCTTTGAAAGGAAACGACATTGGAGACGGAATATAACTTTTTTACATCTTTTCTAGTATGTCTACATTGAAAAACTTATTTAAATATATGTTTACGTTCAGCAGATGTTTATCAATGCATCCATGTTGTATTGAAAGTTTCCAAATTATTAAGAAGTGCCACATTACCCGGGCATTATCGAACCCCCGGACTCTTTTTAACGTCACACTTGTATCCACTTCAATTGTACAGGGCCGGCAGTTGTATGGGGCAGATGAATATGTACCGTACCGAATTCTAATTGTACCGTTATCACATAAATTTATAATTTATAATTTATATGGCGTACCGTCCTGTTTTGCCTTATATACATACATAGTTTGTACTGTACAGCTTGCTTTAGCCCGGTACTTGAAATGAACAGGACTTTACAGTACTATTTGCCCAAATAGCCCGCGGTGATGTATGACCAAATGGGAGACTGAAAACTAGTCAAGTACCTGATATTTGTACCAGGGTTGCAGGTTGGGTTCTCCAGGTGGTTGGGAGTGTATGTAGGGCTCATAGTAGATTATCGTTATCAGATAAAATATAACCAGAGAGGTCATAAAGTTCCTGTGAATCCTCAACCGATCACACTGCAGAGATCTGACACAATTCAAATTATTAAACATTTTCTTAAACAAATAAAACTGAATAAATGTATGCATTGAATGAAAAGAAATGTAAAGATGGCTGCATTTAAGAAAACAAAACAAATTAAAGTGAATATAAACCTTAACCCGCTCCCAGAATATTCAATTTGCTCTCTTTACACAAGCAATAGCACATCATGTAAGGTCAAAAAATAAAAAGTGCTGGAGACGAATGAACAGATTTATTTATATATTGAATCATGTCTAGAACTTGTACAAAGGATAAAAAAATAAGATCGATGACTATATAATCTGCAATAACATGATTTCCTTGGATCGATCATAATTTACAAAATGACAAAATTTTGCGTAAATTAACGAATGGATTAGATTGGTTTAGCTGTGTTGACGTTTATTGGACACAAACAAAGAAAATTACTGGACAGTAAACAGACACACAAGCCGAATAAAAACATACTTTGGTAAATGCCATATTTTAGTAACAATCCTATATCCTTAAACTGATGATTTTGAAGCCACCATTTTTTTAGCGTACTCATAGAAACAAAATGTTCGCAGATTTGCAGATTTTCTTTTTAAATTGGCGGATTTCAAAAATTGGAAAAGTTTACATTTTTGCCCCCATACATACACCCAAACATAAACCTTCCATGGGTTCATGTAAGTAGCCACAACAAAGGAATTGAGTCTTTGCAACTAAGTGTGATTTTCTAATCCCTATATCTGTGTAACCCAATGTCGAAGACATTTGATATTTCAAGCTATGACCTCTGTCAGATCAAGAAATCTAAGTTTGAAATATCAAATGTTTATACCATCAGGTTGCCAACATATATAGGGATTAGAAAATTAGACTTTGTTGCAACAATTCCTTTGGGCCCACTTGGTTTATTTCGGTTTATTAGATAAAAACAAGAAAAGATTCAATCAGAATACATTAAAATTAAATTCTTTGTTTATTTTGTATTTCACACTAAACCGTAAAGAAACTGTAATTTCAAGTGAACCTATATTTAAAGAAGAGTATGCTCGATTCACAACCCTACATTTTAAACCTTTATCTAGTCAATAATGTGTATAAGATATTATTTAGTTTTATAAGTGTTGTATTATCAAAAATTTTCCGTTGTTTAAAGGGAGTGACCGGCAAAGTATGGTAGTTGAACTGAGAATGTAGTATTGTGGAGAGATTTTTTAGGATTCATTTGAGACATATTAAACGTTTTAATGATGTATAATTACTGAGTTTGAGCGCAAATAAGTTGTTCAGGAAAAAAAAATAAAAAATAAAAATTAACTCTTATCATTAAAAATAAGTAATTGTTTACAAACATTTTCTGCAGATTTTCGGGAATTTTTATTGAAAAAACGACATTTGAAAAATTTGTAGAAATCTGCGATCAAATTCGTAAAAAATAAGAAATTCAATATAATGATTAAAAAGAAAAAATTGATTCTAACATTGATTTATTGACAAATTTTTGATACATTTTTCAAAGTCTTTATTTAATATTAAAAAAAATCGATTCTCTAAACGTAACCACCCAATTGGATGGTTTTGAACGTCGACTTTGTGCTCAAACTCAGTAATTATACATCATTAAAACGTTTTATATGTCTCAAATGAATCCTAAAAAATTAGTCCACAAAACTACATTCTCAGATCAACTACCATACATTTCCAATCTTGTAGAACCTGAAGTACAAACTTGGTTTTGCAAATCCGTAACTTGCAATTACTATGTTTTCTGTATACTATCCAGCCCCGCGGGGTCTCGTAAAACAGATCCGAACCAACATATTTGATGTTCCTTATAACTATTTATGTTATAATCTAAAATTTTGTTTAAATGGACTGAAGTTGAAATTTCTAGAGTGGCATGTCTGATTCAAACCGGTTTATTTTTATTGTATTGTTTTAATTGTAGTTTCTCTAAAAAAAGTAACTAAATGATTTGTGCAGCAGAAACATTAAGTAAATTGTCAGAATTAAACAAAGAGAAAAGGCGAGTCACTTCAAATCACGTCTACAGTTTCTTTTCAGTGATTGAAATCAAAAATCCTTTAGACGTTGAAAAATGTGAAATGTATGTTGCCAGACTGCTAAGTTGACATTATTTTTCATTTACGAGTAAATCATGGTATTAAGCTTTTTATTTTCTACAGAAGACAACTAGGATTATGAGAGTTCTGTAGAAAGCTTAGTCTTAACAGTCAGTCAATAACAATACTATAGTACAGAACCACGTTTGTATTACAGTATTTTAAGAAAAGACTTAGCGAAGTTTTGCATGTTCCTCAGTCCAAAAATAGACGTATTTAGTGTATGTTAAGATTGATTTATGCGCTCCCTAAGTCGGAAAGAAATTGAGTATTTGCCACAAACTCATATTTTCGAATCTATATATTGATATTTCAAACTTGGACTAATTAACATTATAGTTTGAAATATCTAACTCTGGGTAGAAAAAATAAAGGGATTAGAAAATCGAATTTGTGACAATTACTCAACTCCTTTAAGAGAGTATCTCTTAACGAAACGCCCAAGTTATATCCTTTCTGTATTCATTTCTTTTTTAAAGAAAATTTGAAAATAAATAAAGAGGAAAAAAAGTAGCAATATGAAAAAAACTTTTCTGTATCTACAAAACTGCCTGACCCAAAAATCATGACATTGGGTTTCCGGGTTTCCTGGCGATTAATCTGTACTTAAGTCGCCAATATTATATAAATTTACAGTATTTTACCGTACAACACATGATTCTGGTCTTTTTATTTTTTTACTATGAAACCAAAGTAATATACCAAAAATCCCAGATTCTTTACAGAAAAAGTGTACTGCATTTTCTGGAAGGAATGCTTAGATCAATTTTGTTCATATTCCACCCAGTAACTGCAGTTGAAACGTAGGCGGGCGACAACGATCATAAGTTAGGTTAGCTGGTTGGTCAATTGGTTGGTTGATCGGTTGGTTAGTTGGTCGGTTGGTCGATTGGTTCTTTGATCAATAGGTTCGTTGGTCAGGCTCCTCAACTCAGACACTAAGTTGCAAATATTCTCTTTAACTGATATATTTCAAACCTGCAATAGAATGCAGGTGTAATAAAATTAAATGACAAATTAAATGCCAATATACTAATGTAGTTGAGGGCTTGGTGGGATAGTTTAAAACATTTGTAAATACTTCTAAAAAAATAAGCCCGATTGTTTAAGTGACATTTACTATGGATTACAAAGTTATTTATGCATTTGATCTTTCACTTAGTAAAACGTTTCACTGTTTGTTGTTTCTTTTGTCGGAGAGTACAGATAAATTTAAACTTAGACTTGCTTTGGTTTGGAGTTTTCTCTGAGAGGGGTTTTGGTTAAGACGACTTACAGGGGAGGGGGTTAGAAGTAGTATTTATGGTCAACAGCAGTATACTTGTTTTGTAAACAAAGATATTGGATTTTCTGGTATATTCTTGCCTAAGTCCATGTACCGTGCCCCTCTTCACTTTACCACCGTCATTATTTCTAATAATAAAATATATTTGAGTAAAGTTTTTCCAGTATGTTTTACTTTATACTTTATATTCCACTAGAAACACACACAGACACACAGACCACCAATTTATTTTATCGTCGGAAGAATTTATGTCTTTATTGCTTCACAGAAGTTCATAAGTAAAGGGACCGGGTGTTAGAAACACTAATAACATTTCTTTTTTTTCTTTTTTCTTCAATATATTTAATATTTTCATGCAATAAACACTGAAACGGCTGAACCTATCGAGCCCAACATTTTTCACGAACTATACTTGACTTAGGGTATATGAAATTTTAGAATGAAAAAAATTGAAAAAAGTTTCATATTTGAAAATTGTGGAATTCCTGCAGTGTTAGATATTTTCCCTAAGACATTTTCCCAAGGGCGACTTCCCAAGGTTTGGTTAGGCCTTCTTAGGCGTCGCAGGCTGCAATGGTGAGGGCCGAGCGCTGCGACTAGGATGGACTAGGGGGCTGATCACTGCGGATAGTAAAAGCTAGGAGGCCGAGCGCTGCGGCTAGGACAGACTTGGAAAGTTGCCGCTTCGGAAATTACTAATTTGGGAAATTACCCTTGGGAAGTTGCCGCTTGGGAAAAGGTATTTGGTAAAGTACCTAACATCACAACATAGATAACTGCGAAATCATAAAATGTATTATTTTAAAAGTGTACGAAGGAAGAATGTTTACGCTTAGGCAAAAGAAACAAGAAAATAGAAAAGAATGGAGAGAAGCGTCCTAATAGAAACAATATAATAGCAAAGAGACGAGAGAAGCGTTCTAATACAACAAGAGAATAGCAAAGAGGCTCAAGAAGTGTCAAAAAAAATTAAGAAAACAGAAAAGATGCACACAAGGTCCTAAAAGAAAATTTATGAAAAAAAGGCACACCCAGAATTCTATAATAAAACAGCAAAGAGGCAAGCCAAGCATCCTAAAATAATAAAGTAGGAAAGACGCATTCCAAGCGTCCTGAAGGAAAATAAAAATAGAAAAAACGCACAATAATAAGAAACCGACCTCCCATATCGACCTGAATTTTAGAAAAATGAGTTTATAAGTAAAGAGACGAATCATTTGGTTCACTTTTAAGGAAGGAAAAGGAAAAATGAGTGAGAAATTTTCCCTTGAAATATTTTCTAGATTTTCATTTACTATTAATTTTTTCTTCTGAAGAAGAAAATGCCAATTTAGATTAGGGGAAGAAAATCAGAGGAAAGGTGTGTATTCTGGGAAGAAATGGGGAGGGGCGTCAACACAGGAGGAGTAGAAGGGGCTGTGGAGAAGGATTGGGGAAGAGGGATGGGAAGAAGGGGTGGGGAGAAGGGGTGGGGAGAAGGGTTGGGANATATATAAACCTGTAGAATACTAAATACATAGAATGTAAATGAGAGATATAAACCTTAAGAATATTGAATATGCATAATGTAAATGAGAGATATAAACCTTTAGAATACTGAATATATAGAATGTAAATGTTACATTTGAATCTAAACCAAGGATTTCGAGAATTGATCTAAAAACAAAAAAAAAACATTTCTATTATTCTGATTCAAAATTTATGTTTGGAATAAAAAGATAGTGAACTAAGTATTTTGAGACATAAAAAAAATTATATTTTATGTTATAAAATTTACGAGATTTTTGTTCATACTGAAGATCAAATATATTCTTCCGATCGTGGTTTTCTGAAATTTTAAAATTTATGAGTCTCAATCTTTTTAGGTAACAAGACTTTGAAACTCTAGGACTGGGTCGATTTTGAAGTGTAACAATGCATTGGCCTGTGCATGCACATTTCAAAACCATATCTTATTTTTCTATCTACAGTTGAAAGAGAGTAATTGGCAAAATCATGATCTATTTTTTTGTATATCTTCTGGTTCGCAATGTTATGTAAATCGTCTGNAATGTAAATGAGAGATATAAACCTTTAGAATACTGAATATATAGAATGTAAATGTTACATTTGAATCTAAACCAAGGATTTCGAGAATTGATCTAAAAACAAAACAAAAAACATTTCTATTATTCTAATTCAAAATTTATGTTTGGAATAAAAAGATAGTGAGACATAAAAAAAATTATATTTTATGTTATAAAATTTACGAGATTTTTGTTCATACTGAAGATCAAATATATTCTTCCGATCGTGGTTTTGTGAGAGCGTGCATCTTCTGGTTAGCAATGTTATGTATAAAAAAAATTTATTGTATATTATATAAACCCATTTAACCAAAAGCACATTTGGTTCACGAAATTGAGTATTTACCTCAAATGCTTCTTTTGTGGTTTTATAAGCAATTTTCACTTCAAAAATATATAAATAATGTTTAATCTATAATACATAGTAAATTGAAGGTTAAAAAAAGGTTAAAGGGTAAAAATATTGATGTCAAATGTATGTTTCTAATGATATTTTAAATATATTTAATGATTTCTGAACTGAATTTACCATTCATAGATATCTCAAAACAACTACGTATGAAAGTTATGCATCAGATTTTGAGACCGCGTCGACTTCGAAGTATCGCAACTTCTTGCAGGGGTTTGTTTTAACCTCCACAACTCTCTTATACTTTTATGTAGCCTTGGACTGGTGCATTTCAAAACTGCAAGGTCGAGTTATTGGTAAAATCCGGTCAGATTGTCGCTTTAAAGCTTCTTCATTTTGGTTTGCAGTGCATAAAGCCAAAAATACTTCTTTTTATATCTTTAAAAAATTATGGCCGATAAAGTCCCATTTCAGGCTTACCGATTCTACTCTAGAGATTGCGTCCATACACTCCGAGTAGTTCGCTTTCTCAGCCCAGACCTAGATATAGTACATATACTGGTACATACTGGTAAATACGGTACAGGGTGTCCCACGAAACATGACAATAGCAAGACGACTTAAAAGTCGTCTTTGATTTTCAATATTACCAGAGATAAAAGATTTCAATTTTGTTAAATAAAAGCAAAATTGTCGAAATCTGAACGAAATTGTTCATATCTCGGGCAATATTGAAAGCACAAAAAATGCAGACCACATTTTGGAAATGGCAGGACCAGGGGAATTTTGTGATTATTACCTCTAGAAATTTACTTCTAAAATTAGGTTGACAAATAAATGCAGCAAATTATATAAAAAATCAAGACGATATTCAAGTCGTCTTGCATACTGTCATGTTTCGTGGGACACCCTGTACATAAACAGTAGTTAAGGGGGATGGGGGACTCCCCCAACTGGAAAATTATGAGCGCAAGAGAAAAGAGATCAGGCACCTTCTAGCCAAAAACATTTTCCCTGTGGCGCCAATTTTTAACTCAAAATAAAGATTAAAAAAAATGAAAATCCAAATCGCTACTAATCTTACTTCTGTTGCGTCTATTTTTCCGCTTGGTGTCTCTGCCACATGAGATTACCAATTGAGGAGCGCGCTTGCCGCAAAACAGATTTGGGTGGCGGGATTACTATTTGAGGAACTCTGGACTCCCTCCCTCGCCACATGTAATCATTCACAGCAACGAGAGCTGAGACATCTGGCGGCCAACTATTTCGGCGTTTTAAGTGCATGGAATATTAAACGAATATTAAATGTTAACTATATGCAAATGCGTTGAAAAATAATCTATGACTATAGGTTATAATATCTGAATGATTTGTTTGAAATTGATTTGATTTTTTTACAATTTGAGTTGTATATTGCAACTTTCTGAAGTTTGTAAGGACGCTACGTTCTTCAGTATAAGTCGTTTTTAACAAATTTTTAAATCTTTTCGTTTTTTTCCTGAACGACACCCTTTTTCATGAAAAATTTCGTTCGTTCGAAAAAACAATTCCCATCTCCAATTAAAACCGGTCAAAATATGAGGCTCTTTGTTGGTCGGACAAAAATTAATCTAAAAAGTGGAATATCGGTTTTTAATTTAGCTCAAAACAAATGAAGAATAAAAGTATTGAATTTCAATGGGTTTTCATGGTTCAGAACCTCAAGTATTGAATAAACCAAAAGAGGGTATATTCTTTTGTTTGTTTGATTTTTATAAATAAATAAAAAATGACGGAGATAACCTTGTTTTTTTTATTCTCTAAGTAGAGACAAGGAAGGTTATAAACAGAATTGATCTCTTTTTAAGGTAGAAAAACTGAGTTTTTACCGCAAACTTAAATCTTCTAGACTCCCTTTATCAAACTAAGAATTCTGTTCGATCAAAAAGATTTAAGATATAAAAGGTTTACACAATCAGATTGCAACGATAAAGGGATTAGAAAATTTGCGTTTTTGGCAAAAAGTTTCTTTTCTTTATACTCGGGTATTTAACTCTTTAAATGGACGATGACGTCGCTTACAGTCCCTTTAAGCAGTGCATAAACCGGATTTATGCGAGTAAACAAACAATTAATCTGTAATTATTGCATACTAACGGTAATTGCATCGTGGTAGGTAATTAGAAGAGATTTTATAATTGCACTAAGAAATATGTTTTATAATAAAGCTAAAAAGAAAATAAGGTTTTTATGTCAGAAAACTTTCTGCTTGCTTACTAAAATTTTCCTACCGGTTCATCCTCCCTGCATTGTCTGTACGCGAATCCGATTTCATTTTCTAAAAATAAAAAAGTTTTAAATCGAGGGTATGTTTGGTGCACTGAGCCGGAAATTTAAGAGAATAAAACTCCCGAGTTTCTTTTTTGGGGTTTATGCATTTGCATGTAGATTTCAATGTAAGATTGATGATACTAATCATATGAAAAGATATTTTGAACCAAAAACGAAAATTTCTTAACGCATTCATGAAACAGGGTTCCGATACCAGGATTCATGACGATATCCTGTCTTAAATTTCAGGCTCTGAGTCGAAAATTGTTGAACAAAACCCACATTCTTTTATCAGAAACCCGCATTCATTTATCAGAAACCCACATTCATTTATCAGAAACCCACATTCATTTATCAGAAACCCACATTCATTTATTAGGAACCCACCTATCTTTATCAGAAACCTGTATTCATTTATCAGAAACACATATTCCTTTATTAGGAACACAATGGAAACCCACCCTTCTATTTCAGAAATCAACTATCTTTATCAAAAACCCGTCTTCTTTGAGCAGAAAAAACACCTTCCTTTATCAGAAACCCACCTATCTTTATCAGGAACCAACTTTCATTTTTCAAAAAACCACCTTTCTGTAACAGAAACCCTTTTTCTTTATCAAACCCCACCTTCCATTATCAAAACCCGCCTTCCTTTTTCAAAATCCCACCTTCCTTTATCAAAATCCCACCTCCTTTATCAAAATCCCGCCTTCCTTTATCAAAATCCCACCTTCCTTTATCAAATCCCACCTTCCTTTATCAAATCCCGCCTTCCTTTATCAAAATCCCACCTTCCTTTATCGAAATCCCGCCTTCCTTTATCAAAATCCCACCTTCCTTTATCAAAGTCCTACCTTCCTTTATCAAAAACCCACCTTCCTTTATCAAAAACCCACCTTTCTTAATCAAAACCCACCTTCCTTTATCAAAAACCCGCCTTCCTTTATCAAAATCCCACCATTCTTTATCAAAAACATGCCTTCCTTTATCAAAAACCCACCTTCCTTTATCAGAAACTTTATTTTTTTTAATAATTGATGCTTTATGGATCGGATGGAGAAAATATATCTATTATCATATATTTGAAAATCAATAAATCATAATTATCTATCCATCTACATTTCTATCTAAATACTTAATTCTTGCATTGTTTGATTTTTGTTTATTTAATGCTTTTTTTGTTTGTTTTACCCCTAGGTACCCCTAGATACCCCCAGATACCCCTAGATACCCCTAGATACCAACAAATTAAAAAATAACATTTTTTGTTGCAACTGCACTGACATCAAAGTGCATCAAAACACACTTGTTGTTTAGAATTGTTTAGTTTCTGTAAAAAATAATTGAATATTTAATACACAAACAACGTGAAATAAATATTTTATGAACAAACTACAAGTTCATTGATATAGATATATATTATTTAGAGAACAGAAATAGAAAATAGAAAATTATCAGGATTTAATTACAAGATTAGACATTTGGGGAATTCGTGCAATATACTATTCTATTCAAATGAATTTGAGAAAGCTTTCAGTTATAAAGTTAAAGTTTTTAAACATTGTTTCCCTGTACTGCAGAGTTAAATGTTTCTATGTAAAAAGTCGATCTTTTTTAGCTCAAATGGTTTTTTTTTCATTATATGAACCATAGAAAGATATCGAATTTTATGATTGATATGATAAGTATTTTTTCTTTAAACCTGTAACGATAAAGAATGATAATAAAGGGATTGTTAAGGTATCAATAATTGATCTCCATCTTATGCAGTCAGGGTTTCCACGAAATGACTATATTTTTTTGTGCAAAATGTTGCGCCATTTTCGTGCACCATTTTTTTGCGAATTTTTGAGCATATTGCAAACCGGAAGTATTATGTAAAACGAAAAATTTTCCGCAAACATGATATTTTTTAGCAATTTGACTGGAAAGTTTTGGCATAGAATTAAATAACTTCAAGTTTTTTATCAAAAATTTACTTTTAAAAATATATGGTTATGCTGCTTTCAATATTGAATACTTCAAATTAAGGGACAAAAATTAATAATATAGAAATAAGAGACCAAGAAACTTTATTATAATTTTAAATCCTATTAAACTGACTGAAAGTGTAATTTAAAGTGGCCCTCCATGCATTAGATTGCAATTATCTCGATTCACAATAGTACCCTTAAACTCTTTGTCCGAAGTAGGAATTAGATATCCATGTTTTTAATTCTTTCTTCAAACTGGTTTTCATTTACGGGTTCTCTGCAAAACTAACTTGCATATAAGAAGCAATGGAGAAAAACGTTGTCTTTAACATTTTTGATCAGATTAAGGTTTTAATGCCATCTTTGGGTAGAGGGGTACTTGAAAATACGCTTACAGTCCCTTTGATCATTGATTATTATAAACAAAAATTCATGGTATTAAAGTAGGTAATTGAAAATTTAATTTTAAAAAAATTCTTAATTATAACATTTTTCCTGATTTCGGAAACCGGGTTGCGAAAAATGGGAATATCGCAATTTTGCGCGAAATTATATGTACGAATGATAGCGCAAATTGCTGTTTTTCGCGCAAAAGTGTTACGAAACTTAAGAAATATTTTCCGTTTCTTTTCGCAAAACTTGCGCAAAAGTTTTGCGAATGGAAACCCTATATGTAGTAGACCTGTGGATTTATTTAACTCTTCTCTACTATAACATATACCGTAGCTACCCTGCAGGAATAACTTTACTTGAGGGATCAAACATGCATCTTCAAATTTCCAATATTGGATTTAAAAAACAAGCGTTTAAGATTAACGAAACTCGACACAATAATTAAGAACATGGCACCGCTTAAAGATTGTCATAATGACTCCAGTTTCTATTTGTTGAGATTTAATGACTATTTTGCGTTTTATCTTTAAATAAGCATTTAATTATTTAATTATTTAATTATTTAATTATTTAATTATTTAATTATTTAATTATTTAATTATTTAATTGTTCTGAAAAATTTGTGATTTCAGATAAGACACCTTGTAATATAGGATATTCAAGATATTCCTGAAAATCAACGCGATAAAAAAAATCAGATTTTCTGGCAAAAACGCAATTCGGTTTTGTACAGCTTAGCTTTTTCTCTATTAATAGTTCCCTGTTCAGACAAATAGATGTAATTCAGATACCTTCTCTCAGATATATAAATAGAAACTGGAGCTTATGCGTAATAGAATTGGTTCCTCTAAGATGCTGTCTCATCAGAACACATCGGCTCATCGGTTCATTCAACTTTTTTCTAGCATTTTATACATCGAGTCATTCGTGTAACTTTTTCCTTCCATTAGAACTCCTGTAAACCTGGTTTTAACTCAGACAATTCCATTTAAACTTTCCAATCTTTAACCTAACCTAACGGTCGAACATTCCTGAAAATGTGATATAGTTTATGTTTTATTATCGTTTAAAGAACAGACTGAATTCTAAAGATTGTTAAAATATCATTTTCCAAATTTTGGTAGAAGCAAAATTATACTCGAGGATCTAAAAAAGACTATAATAATTGGACGATTATACTGAAAACTAGTAGGACGACTTTACTTGACCGGACGACTTTAGAATAGTAAGACGAAGTACGGAAACTTCTATTGTAAGATTATGTTTTAGAAATATAAAACAAACTTTTTCTTTGGTTTGAATATTCATTTATTTAAACTATTCTACAGGGTGTCCCACGTCATATTAATCGTTATTCGGCCAAAATTACGATTTTCGGGACTACTCAGATAATTTCAGAAGAATGAATCATTTTGAAACATAGGCTAATTTTAGAATTTTCTTGTGGAAAATGCTAGGTTTTTCGAGTATTATGGATTTATTTTGGCGTTAAAACTTGGAGATAATCTAATATGATATGAGACGCCCTGTATGTTCAAGTCTTCTCTGTTAAACTGGGGAAAATATTTGGAAGATAATTTATACCGACCCATTCTCTGCATAGAAATCTAGAAATTTAGACTGCTTTACGTCCCAATCTTCAGTACTAATCTTTAATTTTATTTTTATTTCAGTTTCCGTCATTTCCTTCCTAGTTCAGCATTTTAGTTAAAATTAAATTTTCAATTTTTAAAATAACGAAAAAAGGCATATTTTTCCAACACTAACAATTTGACTCCAATCAGTTTAAAGGGGATTAGAGAGATGCTGTGTTTCATGATCATTTATTTATAATCATGACTTGAATCTTAAAGTCGTCTTCCGTATTCCAAAGTTATTTACAATTTACAATCATCTGGTTAAAGATTGTTTTTTATTTTGAATTAGTTATAGAATATATCTGATATTAACTGATTATTAATATATGTATAAATTTAATTATAAGGTTTTTGTATGTATGCAGTGCACTGTAATTATTGTATGCATATTTTCATACTAGCCTCATAAATTATTTTAAAGATTCAATCTTTTAATAATCTTGTGTCAGGGCCCTATTATAGAGCTTTGCACATTGCACAAGAAAGTTTTCATGATCAAGATGTTTTCTTAATCAAATATTATTACTCATTTTGTAAATATATACTACAGGGTGTAACAAAACAAGGTACTGTGGCTCTTTCTATATTTCGATATTTATTAAATAGACATTTTCGAAATTCTAATATAGTTACCGATCAATGAATATCAATTTGAGGTCTGTAGCACGAAAAATGAAATAGTTTTGACAGTTTGAAGTTTGCCATTTTGACTTGATTGAATTTAGATATTGAGATAATATGAAAAGTCAAGGAAAAACTTTGTATTTATATTTATTTTATCAAACAACAGATAAAAAAGAAGAAAAATATGATTTTTTTTCATATTTTATTCGAAATATCTCTCATTGTTTACGATGCATTTCTCAGCTCTTATATCCAGTATCACTTTTTTCTACATGTCTCACATCAACTGCTACAATTTCTCTCTCTAATGTAACTTTTAGTTTTTATAATTCCCCAGGGTTTCCTGAATGGTCATTGGATTTTAGATCTTTTTCAAGAATTTTCTTCTTTTGACATCATAATGAAATCACATAACATGGACGGAGAACAAAATCGACAAATTTACTGACACTGGCTTTTAGGGCGCTTTGCGCTCATCTTCTTTTTCAACTTTCATTGTGGCTTTATCTGTGAGCGTCTTCTCTTTGTACAGTATAAAACAAAAACAAAAAATAGTTTGCGGATTTCATAATATTTTTTTGCGCATTTTTCAAAATTTTACAAAAATAAAAAACTTTTAAACACAAATTTTTAAAATTTCACGTGAGGTCCCACACAAAATTTGGGCCCGATCTGTTCAGCCGTTTTGACTTTTATTGGATACAAACAAGTAGACAAACAAACAGACAAACAACCCAAATTTATATATAGATAACCAATTCAAAGCGGCGAACTTTAATACAGACCTCTTATCGGTCTCCATCAATCAGAAATATTACGTAAATTAAAAAAACTAGGCTTTTAGGGCGCTTCGCGCCCATCTTCTATTTGAATTATGAACATGTTCTTTTTGTTACACATTTTAAAACAAAGAAGAAAAACATTTCGCGGATTTTTAAAAAAAATCGCGGATTTTCAAGAATTTAAATTTGTTAACAAAATTAAAAACCTTTAAAACACATTTTTTTTAATTTTTATCATTCGTAAACCTTCCCTGTGGTCACGTGATGTCCCACAAAAAAATTGGGCCCGATCGGTTCAGCCGTTTTGAGGTTTATTGGATACAAACAAACAGACAAACAGACAAACAGACACCCAGACAGACAAGCCAAATTTATATATAGAATTTTTTTACAAACCATGATGATAGTAGCAATACCTTACGGAGCGTTTTTTTGTGGGACACCCTGTATATAATGTATCTGGCTTTGCAACAGTTTATGGGACACCCTGTATATAATACATCTGGCTTTGCAACAGTTTACATTTGTGTAAAAGAAAGAAATATTATGCATCTAGGAAAATATAAAAATGTAAAAAGTAAAAATAAACTTGCTCTCCTAACTATGGACTAAAAGTATCTTTTTTCCAATGAAGATGTTAAGGGTACTTTCCCAAAAGGCATTTTTACAAATGATCAATTCCGATTGTGAAAAATATAATTAACCTTGGAAGTATAATTTGTTTCATTTGCACAAAGTTTTTGTATTTTTGGTGAAAAAAATCAAAAAACCACCTGCTTAAATATCCCCCCCCTTTATTTAAAATTCTAAATTTAACTTATTTATATTCATAGAAAAGAAAAATGTGATAATAAATCAAGATCGAACGCACAATCCTAGGAATTGTATGTAACTAATTTAAAATTTTAGTCTTGGAAGAACCAAATAACTGTTTAAAGGGACTGTAAGCATAATTTCAAGCTACCCTCCATACAAAGAGGGCAATGCCCGATTTACAACGGTACTCTTTAAACGTCGAGTACAGAGACCTCTGTGTGTAAATCTCATTTATACTTATTTGTAGCATTTTTTCATAGATTTTTAGCGTGAGATCTTGAAACCCCTTGTATCACTGTGTTTAAAAAGAAAGCTTCGTAGTATATAGTATATGCATATGTTATCCATAGCCATCCAAATTATCTATATTATAATAAAACAAGACATTCGCATATATATATATGTTGCCTATAGCCGGCCAAACGGCTAAACCGATTGGGCTGAAATTTTTTGTGGACATACATGGGTGGGCGGGGGGTGTTATAGGCTAAAAAAATTCAGCTAGTAACACATACATATACATATATAGTATTTACTTTGGCAGTTATGTCAAGTTACACAAGAAGCGCATTAACAGCGTACAACGTGTTTAAGTTCTTTTCAAGATATTTAAACAAAGAGCTCTCTCAACTCGAACAGTCAAAGGTTTGAAGGGTACCGTTGTAAATCGGACATTGCGCTCTGTGCATGGAGGGTCACTTCAAATTACGCTTACAGTCCCTTTAATTCAAATTTTTAAGAACAACGGTGGCAATTTGAGGAGTAATTTTGCTCATGCTTTTATTTTTAAAATATAATAAATCATTTTAACTTTTTCAACAGCTGTCAGAGTAAAATGAAAATTATCTTTATAAAACTTTAAGAAATGCTTAAATGATAAATTACTTTGTAATAACAAAAAGTTAAAGTTGCCACAAATTCTGAAGAAAAACTGGGAATATTTAAAGTTTATTGCGAGAAAGTTAGAAATTATAAAGTATAAATGTTATGTATACACATTTGACAAATTTATTTACAAAAATAGATTCTTATTTCAAGTTTCGATATTTTTAAAGTTTATTTTTATAAAATTTGTCATTTACACCCAGAGTCAAGCATCTACAAGAATTAAATTAAGTTGATGCACTCTTTTTTATCCATTTTTTCATTTTCTTTTCTCTTTCAAACTAGTTTTTATTATTTATGTTTTTCATTTTATTCTGTGTTATGATATAAAAACGCTTTATTTTGTTTAGGATTTAGATTTTTTAAGTGGAAGAATTTTTTGTGTTTTTTGATCCTCCTTTAATGCAAAATCTTTGGACATTTTTAATAATTTTATATATTTTTTTTTTTTCGTTTTTAATGATTCCAGAATCATTTATGAAAATGAAGTGTTTTAATTAACATACTTTTAGATTGGATTATCTAGCAAAATATTTTTATTAAATTAAACTGCTTGAGTTGAAAATACAATAATTTTGAAGTATATAATTCACCTTCAAAATTCCCAAATACATCACTGCGAACCTAGATGTGCACGCACTCTTGCAAATCTCGAGAAGTATTTTGCAAATTACTCCTTTTAAACTTAAACTAGAAACAGCGCAGACCGTTTTATACTGTTAGATGACTAATTAACATTCATTCCGACTGATAATAATAACAACTCGCCTTGCACACAATTCGCCTTACCAACTCTCTGCTTACTGACAACTCTGCTCACTAAAAACTCTGCTTAATAACAACTCTGCTTAATAACAACTCTGGTTAAGAATAACTCTGCTTAATAACAACTCTGCTAACTAACAACTCTGCTTAATAACAACTCTGCTTACTAAAAACTCTGCTTAATAACAACTCGTTTTATTTTTAAAAAATCAATGAGCAATTTCTTGTGTTTACTGTTGTGTTATAGGTTAAGCCAATTAATAAACTATTTCATTGACATTTTTTTATTTCACACATTGAAAATCTGGGAATGCGATGCTCCGGAAGTTGTTCCCCAACTAATTATTTCCGGTAGTTTTCTTGCAATTAATTGTAATTAATATGCCGCACATTCTCTCTCTCAGCTTCTCAATCTTGATGCAGCTTTTTCTCTTTAGGTTCAACAGCCCTTATAACAGAGCAGACATTCTTGAAGTGCAGAATGGAAATAAGATTGATTGTAAATTTTCCCCAACTTTTAGCATGAATAACAAAACTACAAAAAAATTAAATGATTTTTACCTTTAAAATGTTATCAAGGCAAGTTTAACTTCTAATGTAATCAATGTGAGAAAAAATACGTTTTTTGCCGTAGATTAACCAATTTTCAAAATTTCGTCCAGTGAAACCCTCAAGAACGAATACATCGGAAGAATTTATCAAATGTCGTCTTGACAATTTTTCAATGAGTTTTATACTATATTACGTAAATTTCAGTATTTGCAAAAATAAATAAATAGCCATGAATATGCGGGAACAGTTTTAAAGAGTTCCATTTAATCATTTAATTAAAAAACTAAATATCTGCAACATTCCATTATCAGAAAGTGAAGAATACGACATTTGATGAATTCTTTCGATGTATTCGTTTTTAAGGGTTTCACTGTACCAAAAACAAATGGACAGTATTTAGCAACTTCTCACGCATATTCTTAACATTCTTAATATTCTTAATATTCTTAATATTCTTAATATTCTTAATATTCTTAATATTCTTAATATTCTTAATATTCTTAATATTCTTAATATTCTTAAACCCATTTAACATGTTTTTATAAAATTCTTTCTTATGACATTTTTTATCTATTTCCACGCCAAGAGTCATTTAGCAATTTTGATTTTACAGAACGTTTTATTCGCTCAGGAATTTTGAGACTTTCCCAAAAACTCAATCCCTAATTCTTCGCAACCCAATGTTGAAGACCGATAACATTTCAAACAATATTAGATTTAGACATAACTTGGTAAGTAAAACTCTCGCCTCAGTCCAAAAATATCCCCCCCCCACCATCTCCACCAGATGATGCCAGAAAAAAACAAAAGAACTAACAATAAATTTGTTAATTGCTAATGTTACAAAGCAAAATAGCTGAGACTAAAACCAAGAGATGAGTTTAGAATAACGAATATCTAAGATATTAGTTCCAAATATATGAATACAATAAGAGTATTACAATTAAGTTACTCCGAAAAGGGGGAATTTTTCGTCCCGTGAAGAGAATTTTTTCAACAAATTTAATGCAACAACTCTACTCTACTCTACTCTACTTTACTCTACTCTACTCTACTCTACTCTACTCTACTCTACTCTACTCTACAGTACTCTACTCTACTCTACTCTACTCTACTCTACTCTACTCTACTCTACTCTACTCTACTCTACCTGAAGGAAAGATAAGTTTAATCTGCTTGAATGACTCTATGGATGTACAAGGAACCTTGGCTGTTAAACCAAACGCAGTCTCCGGCCAGCAAACCAATCCGTCGAAGAAGGACAAACATTCTGAAAATGTAAAATCTAAAAAAGGTTAAATTCCTATATACGCCTCTGCTTTGGACCAATTTTTGATGTTACAGGGTTGCCCACATAGGATAGACTTTAATTAAGAACTAAATCTCATATTGATCGGAAGACTTCATTAAATAGTTTTAAAAATTATTTGCTAAACGATCTAGCAAAGAAAACAACGATTCGCGTGATGAAAATCATCAATAGAGTAAAACTGTCCAGATTGCTATGAAAAGTTGCGTCAATTTTAAAGACAAGATTGACTTTAATGTGTTGCAACGCCTTAGCCTTTGATTTTTCCTCAGTAAACTCAAGTATGCGTTTAGTAGCCCAAGACATGAACATTTTAAAAATAAAAAGCACATGTTTAAGCTTCAGTTATTAAGAAGGAACGGGCAAGATTTTCGTATATTTTCGCGTGAGAGCTTGCAACTGGTTTTGTATTTTCTTACCCGTGTTAGTAAAGTTGGACAAATGGTTTCCTGATCTGTTAAAACAGGAGTTCATTCTTTTTCAGGTCGGAGAAGACTGATAGTTTAACCGAGCTCTGCTCGGACGGGTTGGAGTCCACAAATCTCTCCTTCTCCGGAGATCCAACTAGGGGGTATAAACTAATATATCTATGTACATTATATATACACTCTTACAATATTTTGCAGTATTCAATATGCATGATACATTATATATTCTGTACATACAAACACTCCCACTATGCACTGTAAATACACTCCCACTACACTATACAACTTAAATTATGTACCTACACTATTACTACACTATACAGTATATATTATACCTATACACTATTACTACACTATATCATATATATTGTACATACACTACACTACACTATACAGTAGAGTAAAGTGCATTCCCATAATAATACATTTCATGTGCGTAATTATAATAAAACTAAAGTTTTCTTGATTTAATGACCTACAGATCATAATTGGACAGCAAACGGTTATCATGTATGTAATTCTAAAACTTGTATAAAAGAATTTTCTTCATATTTGGTCTTCATATGACTAATAAGTTCGTTTAAACAAGAGGTAAGATTTCTAACCGAAATTGTGGTTAAAATATGTATGCGCTTCTAAATAGACAAAGAAAATGAAGTATGAAAATTGATGTATGTGCGGATATAAAATAAACATGTGCACTTATATGATAATATTTTAAAAAGGGCACATTTTATACGATACCATGTGTTAGCAGTTCTGGAAGCAGTCTTGTGGTTTCTGGTAGCAGTCTTGTGGTTTCTGGTAGCAGTCTTGAGCTTGTGGTTTCTGGTAGAAGTCTTGAGCTTGAGGTTTCTGGTAGCAGTCTTGTGGTTCTGGTAGCAGTCTTGAGCTTGTGGTTTCTGGTAGAAGTTTTGAGCTTGAGGTTTCTGGTAGCAGTCTTGAGCTTGTGGTTTCTGGTAGAAGTCTTGAGCTTGAGGTTTCTGGTAGAAGTCTTGAGCTTGTTGTTTCTGGTAGAAGTCTTGAGCTTGAGGTTTCTGGTAGAAGTCTTGAGCTTGAGGTTTCTGGTAGTAGTCTTGTGGTTTCTGGTAGAAGTCTTGAGCTTGAGGTTTCTGGTAGCAGTCTTGTGGTTTCTGGTGGCAGTCTTGGTGGCAGTCCTGGTGACAATCCTGGTGACAATCCTAGAAGCAGTCCTGGTGGCAGTCCTGGGGGCAGTCCTGGTGGCAGTCCTGGTGGCAGTCCTGATGACAATCCTGGAAGCAGTCCTGGTGCAGTCCTGGTGCAGTCCTGGTGGCAGTCCTAGTGGCAGTCTTGGTGGCAGTCCTGGTGAAAATCCTGGTAGCATTTCTGGTGGCAGTCCTGGTGACAATCCTGGAAGCAGTCTTGGTGGCAGTCCTGGTAACAATCTTGGTGGCAGTCCCCTGGTTATTATTCCATCACACTCCTCTGCCGCTTTAGAAATTGTAAATTGGCGGAAGGAATGCAAAGGTTGGGCGACCCAACTCGGATATTCAAATGTGCCATGCTCAATATAAGATCTTACAAAATAATTATAGATAAGTATGTGAATATTAAGTGACAATATAGTTTTTACTTCATTTAAGGCACAAATTGACCCAGAAATTTTGTAAGAGATACTTATAATTTGATGATCCTAGCGTAGGTGTTCATCAAGTAATTAGGGAGATATATTTTCTTAAAACGTTCAGAGAAAACCCTTCTTTATTTTATTTCTATATTTTAATGAGTTTTTGATAACATTGAGGCCTCCAATGTTGAATTATGTTGTACAAAAATTCTTAATATAATGGAATATTTCCCTGTCCAATTTAGAGATACTCTTGTCTCGCATGTGTCATCTAAAGATATATCACAAAGAGTATGCAAAAATGATATATGATATGTATGTGTGTGTGTGTACATTAATCTTTTAAAAACTTTTTGATTAATTAAAAAATTACATTACATTTTACATTTTATTTAATATTAATTAGCCGAAGAGGAAAAAAATTTTATTTTGGAGAAAAAAATTGTTAATTATAGTATAAAACCATAGATTTTTTCTGGATGGTTCCATGGGGAAAATGATAGGCAGAGGTATGCAGAATATTTTGCTATTAATTTTATATCGCGAAGGTTGGCCATTACGGAGACAGAAGAGTTTTAAGTTTTACCTAGATAAAGTTTGACATCATTCTCATGTTTCTAAAGTTTCGAACATGATTTAATCATTGCAATTAATACTTTAGTCTATCCATTTTTTATGCCCTAACATGGCCAGATTTGTTAAAAATAGTTTTATCTACAAGAACTAGAAACTTTTTAACACATAATGATCGAAGGACGAGGATTTTGGACGAGAAAATGAGGAGAATGTGGCTCGGACGAGAAGCTGTTGTGGCTGGCCTTCCTACCCTCGTTGAATAGTCTCCGTAGTTGATGACAGGTTGTCTAAACCTATTATAAACCTATTCTATTATACAGAGCGTCCCATATCATATTAGATTATCTCTAATCTTTAACGACAAAATAAACCCTTAATACTCGAAGAACTTGTCATTTTCTGCAAGAAAATTCTTATATAAGCCTTATGTTATTTTTCAAATTGATTTATTCTAATTAAATTTTCTTATTAGTCCCGAAAATCGCAATTTAGACCCGTTGACGGTCTAATATGATGTGGGACACCCTGTATGTAAGTTTGTAGTGAAGTATAAAGCGAATGTAATGTCGTATTTATGGTCGTCTTATAAATTAGCTTTTATGCCAAATGTTTTTTATTTGATTTTTAAAAATTTTGAAAATCCACGACATTTTTTAGAAAATCCGCGAAATTTTTTGTTTTTGTTTTGTTTTACAATGTACAGAAAGAGAACTTATTTACAATTGAAATAGAGGATGGGCGCGAAACGCCCCAATAGCCTAGTAATGTTAGAAATCATAAGAAAATAAACATTAAAAAAGGTTGATTTAAAGAATGTTTTATGAGAATTTTGAAGATTCAAAACAAGCTGCATTGAATGTATAAATATAAAGTTTATAGGTAGGGGTCTTTTTAACTTTTGCATAAATTGGAGATTGGAGAGGGTAGGGGCCTCCTAAAACCCTTGGGGTAGGGCGGGGGGTTCAAGGAGGTATATTTAAGCCTGTAAAAGAATGAGATATAAACATCATTATTTTAAATACACTTAATTACAGCTTACAGTTAAATAAAAAATATTTGTTTCTGTTTATTCCTTTGATTTCAGTCTATAGATTTTCGTACTTCACGTGAAGGAATTGAGTTTTTGTCGCAAACTCTGATTTTCTAATTCCTATATATTTGCAACCCAATGTCATATCCCTTGAATATTTCAAAAAAAAAAATTCTGTTAGAACAATTAATCTAAGTTAGAAATATCATTGATTTACACCATCAGGTTGCAAAGAAACAGGGATTAGAAAGTTTGATTTTGTGACAAAGACTCAATTCCTTTCTCCCAAGGTCAAAAACCTTCTCTAGTTCACAAACTTTTAGATGGTGAAACGTAAGCCCAAGAAGGGTAAAATATTCTCCTAGTTATAGGTCTGTATATGAAGGTTTCTAATGTAGCAAATATTAACCACAAGTTAACTATTTCAGTGTGACAATGTTTCAATCCATGCAAGATTGACATGTTTTTAATATTATAAAATATTTTCTGTTTACAAAACAGATTTCTACAGAACAAATCCCGTAGGAACAAACTAGGCTACAAAAACTGTAAAATTGTTATACACATCGTTTAGGAATTGAGTTTTTGATGTAAAAAAACATAATTAGAAATATTTAAAGTCTACGACATTGGGCGGCAAAGATATAGGGATTAGAAAATCAGAGTTTGTGGCAATGACTCAATTTCTTTGGAATGAAAAATAGCTTTGAATAGAATAAAGAAGTAAATTTGTGTTTTTGCCTAAAATTAAAACTTTCCTTATAATATCGACAGTTTTACCATTTATGATACCATTTTTTAGAAAAATTTTCGGAGTCTACATAATTATATCAGCTGCTACCTCATCACTGCATACTAGACAGACGGGAAGGTCAAATTTATGCGATATTACTTGTAAGACTTTCTGACCTCGTAGCTCCTCCAGTATTGATTTTACGCACAAGTTTTAGAAAGCAAATCTATCCATGGTTGCATATTTAAACATTCAAACATTTTTATTCTTCTTGATAGATCTCTATTCGATAAAAGGATTTCTGATTTAAAAATATTTCAATTCTGCGTGTAGTTTACTTTAGTTAAACGTGATCCGTAAATACGTGCAATTTACTTTAGTTCAACGTGATCCGTAAATACGTGCAATTTACTTTAGTTCAACGTGATCCGTAAATACGTGCAATTTACTTTAGTTCAACGTGATCCGTAAAATCTATAAGTTTGTAAATGAAAGTTGAAGTCAAGTCTGTGTGTCTAGTTAAGCTCTTTGCCAACCCAACCTACTGCGCACCAATATCTTCTCTAGACTAATCGTAAATATTTTTATGTTATTCTATTCAAGTAAATAGAACAATAAAGGTTACTTTTATTTTTCCGATAAAATCGAGAAATGGCGAAATATAAAATACTATGCATTTAGGGCGCTTTAAGCCCATCTTCTATTTCAATTGTTAACATTTTCTCTTTCTATATTGTAAAACAAAACCAAAAAGCTGGGAGGCCAAGAGAGGTAGAACTGTTTATTTTGCAGCGAAATGCTCACATACAGTATACATATTCTATAAGAAGATTAAAGAGAGCAAAAAGTCAAATACTTCAAGATAAATTTACTCAAAAATTGCTCAATAGAGGGGATGATATATTCAAAGAAATTAAGAAATTCCGTGGAAATAGCACACCAATTTCAAATTGTATAGATGGTATAGGATCCAACAGAGAAATGTCCTCAAGTCTCAATTTGCTGCTTGTGAGAAGATTAGATGGTAGGTAGAGGATCTATTTCAATTGTTAACATTTTCTCTTTCTATATTGTAAAACAAAACCAAAAAGCTGGGAGGCCAAGAGAGGGAGAACTGTTTATTTTGCAGCGAAATGCTCACATACAGTATAAATATTCTATAAGAAGATTAAAGAGAGCAAAAAGTCAAATACTTCGAGATAAATTTACTCAAAAATTGCTCAATAGAGGAGGTGATATATTCAAAGAAATTAAGAAATTCCGTGGAAATAGCACAACAATTTCAAATTGTATAGATGGTATAGGATCCAACAGAGAAATGTCCTCAAGTCTCAATTTGCTGCTTGTGAGAAGATTAGATGGTAGGTGGAGGAGATTGGAGATGAGGATAAGCGTTTATAGGAGTGGCGTATCAAGAATGTTTCGTTTAAATCACTCCATTCGTCAACATGTTATACTCCAGTGGAATTCCTTAGGAAGTATTGCATTTAGTGTGCAACGCTGCATGCAGACTGCGAAGTTGTCCCCTTTTATCAGCTCTGCTCAGGGAGCAGGGACAGGGCCCTTACAGAAAGGGCTCCGATCGCTAAGTGGAGTAGATATAAAACCAGATTAGTATTAGACATATTAACTCTTTGTATCAATCCAGATACAACTCTCTCTGTACTCCAGATACAACTCTCTCTGTACTCCAGATACAACTCCCTCAAACTCTATACTCTCGACCCAGAACTAATACGTCTGACCGTAATAAAACAGAGTTCATATTCAACTAAACTATATTTGAGTATAGGGTACAGATAAAGATTAAAACTGACCTATAATATGGTCAGGTGGTTGTAACGTAATATATATATATTTAGGTTCAGGTTTCCAAGATATGGAGGTTATTACTTTATTTATTACATGCTTGTGCAATGAATCTGAGTAAGGCATTTGATCTTGTGTCATGGGAAGTACTCTTCTTATAGTTATTGAGAGGGGTGTTTCACCTCTGGCATCAAGGTGTTTAATTACTCAAATCCAAAATGTAATGTTAGATGGGGTAATGCGTTCTCAAATACCTTCAATGTACAAAATGGAGTCAGATAAGAAGTAGTTTCTTCCCCTGTGCTATTCTGTATATATATTGACAAAGTTATCAAGATATTACGATGTTCAACGATCGGATGCCAAATCCAGGGTGTCTATATGCAGATGATATTATTCTGCTTTCTCCTAGCAGAACAGGTCTTCAGGAAATGGTGAAAATTTGTGAAAATTTTGCTAAAGCTACTAAACTGAAATTTAGTACAAATATTCGAATCGAAAAATGTAAAACTAAATGCCTTATTTTTTCTAAAGAAAGGGTTAACAATAATGAAATAACCCCCAATTTTATTGAGTGACTACCTTTACCATTTGTTAACGACTTAAAACATTTAGGAAATGTTCTGCAAAGTGATAATTCAATGACCATAGATTGCAATAAAAAACGAGCTATTTTCATTTCAAAAATTCATTCTCTTAACCAAGAATTTTATTTTAACAGTCCTGATGTTATTTTGAAACTGTATAATATTTATTGTTGTAGTTTTTATGGGTTAGTATTTGGGACTTGAGTTCCCAATGTGTTTCAAAATTGTATACAGCATGAAATACTGCTATTAGAATTCTTTTTAATGTGCCTAGAGATACGCATAACATAGGTATTTGATTGAAAGTATTTCACAATGTTTACATGTAAAAGCTATGTTAGCCAGTAGATTCCATTGCAACTGATTTTTTTGTAAATCAATCTGAGCTGAAAACTTTAGAATGGTGGATATCGGGATTAAGGCTTAATCCACTCTTTTTCTTAATCTCGAGATTAAATATCGCTTGTTCTTCTCTCATTTTTAATCTCCAGATTAATTATCCGATCAGGATTAAGGATATCCCATTCTAAAGTTTTCAGCTCTGATCTTAGTAAAATGTTAGTTAAGAAACAAATATATTATTTTGATGTCCCATTGGACCATGCATGGTAAGTTCCGATTTTACAATAACTATTAAATACATCAATATATGATTTATACGTAATCAATAATCATCAAGATTCGATGATTACGTAATAACTGATATGATAAATAATAAATATGTTGTGTAATGAGTAATGACCAGTGTCGCCTATTTCTGCATAATTTTGCATATTTTTTTCAGGGACTTGAAAGGCATAGCTTGGACAAAAAATAGCGTTTACTATGGTTCAGTGAATAGATTAAAAAGGATTGAAGAGGACGGATATACGGAAAGGATTAAAAGGACAGATATAATGGAAAGGATTGAAGAGGACGGATATATATGGAAAGGATTGAAAAGGACTTTTAGATTGAAAGGATTGAAAAGGACGGATATATGGAAAGGATTGAAGAGGACGGATGTATGGAAAGGATTAAAAGGACGGATATATGGAAAGGATTGAAGAGGACGAGAACGGATATATTGAAAGCATGAAAAATGAGAGCGGTGTTAAGAAAGTTTATGATAAGAAAGGAATAAGTTTCTGTTAAATTAAGAATATGGGGAAGTTTGCAGAATGTATCTATACCTCCATTTTGATTATTTAAATATTAATCTAAGATAACCGTTACGCCTAAGCTTTAACATTTACTATAGGAAAGCCGCGTTGCAAGACAAATCGGTTTTTTGCAGTTCAGTTTCAATATAAAAACATACTTTTCATTTTAAACTTTCCAAAACTTGACTCGTGTTTTTATTGCTTTGAAAATTACAGTTTGAAAGTTAAAGAAATTCTAGATTTTCCTTAAGTTACAAAAAATAGCAATTATTATGTAGTTTTAAACCCATATAAATTATCGAAATTTCTGACGTTTGGAACCCAGGTTTGGAACCCAGGTTTGGAACCCAGGTTTGCTTGGAAACTAAAATATACTCAATTTAGATTTTTAAACCGAGAAAAGATCATTTCCGTGGCTCTATCAAGTTCGGCCCAATCAAAATTTGATACAAATCGGTCATGGGGTTCCTGAGTTATGATCTGAAACTTACAGACAGACACCCAGACAGAAATTACTACTATATATACTAGCTTGGGAACCCAGCGCTGACCAGGGTGCTAAAAGTTACTCGACCGTTTACTCGCACTTGAACAATTTGACAGGAAAACTAAATTTTCGGTATTAAAGTCGACCTACTCAAATAAAAATCTCAAAACCCAGCTAACAGCATTCCCGTGGGTCTTCCGAGTTCCCCAATCAGGCAAATCGGTCCAAGATTTCCTGAGAAAAACAAACAGAGATTACAACTTTATAAATACACTAGCTGAAGAGCTAGGCGTTACCCTTGGAAAAAATAAAAAACTCCATTTAGCCCAT
The DNA here is from genome assembly GCF_000591075.1 of Eurytemora carolleeae. Lineage (NCBI taxonomy): Eukaryota > Metazoa > Arthropoda > Copepoda > Calanoida > Temoridae > Eurytemora > Eurytemora carolleeae. The sequence goes on from NW_019396399.1 coordinate 148,171, forward strand.
TCATTTTATATAAATACTAGCTGAAGGCTCCGGCGTTTTTTAGCCTAATACACTCCATTGGCTACCCATAAGTGTCCCGAAAAAATGTCAGCCCATTCGGTCCAGCCGTTTGGCCGGCTATACGCAACGTATATAAGAATGACGAATGTTTTGTTTTATTTTATATATATATGTATACCAGGAAATCTGACATGACGCTATTTTTGAATATATTCGTTATAAAATAAAACAAAAGGAAGGATGTAAGGATTATACGGTAGATAACTAGAAAGGGAGGAAGGAAGAGAGTAGGGGGAGGGAGGGAAGAATTGCTGGAATAACACTACTAGACTAGTCTATATCCTATTGGTCTTGAAAACATGAGACATGACTTGACATCTAATTAGTTTTACATTTACCGGATTCTGACAAAAAACCTAAATCTTCCCTTGAAATACAATTCTCCCTACTAAGCTCAGTAGTGTTTGAAAAGAAACTCTTAAAGGAATTGAGTCTTTTTCACTAACTCAAATTTTCTTATCCCTATATTTTTGCAACCTGATGGTGTAAAACTTTGATATTTCAAACTTTTAGTATTTGATCAAACAGAACTCATAGTTTGAAATATCTAAGGTTTACGACATTGGGTTGCAAAGATAAAGGGATTAAAAAATCAGGGTTTGTAGCAAAGAATCAATTCCTTTTATAGTATAGTATCGATCCTACCGAAAGGATTTCGAAATGCCGAGCACTTTGTTCGAAATTATGAACAGGAATGATAGGGATCACGCACAAAGGAATTTCAGTTCTTTCCACAAACAATGATTTTCTAATCCCTATATCTTTTCAACCCGATATCGTAGACCTTTCATATTTCAAACTATAAAATCTGTTAGACCAAATAATCTAAGTTTAAAATATCAAAGGTTTACACCATCAGTTTTCAAAGATATATCCAAAAACCCTAGATTACCGATATTTATTTCGAATTAGTTTCTGTAAATTCAATATTATGAAAATATTTTAAGTTAATTTTCCTCATGTACTGTGTCTATAAACACTTGAATTTGTTTAGATAAATTCCTGATAAATAACTTTGTTGGCTTCAATATGGACTATATAGGGCGGGATCCTTCCTACTATTTGAATTCAATATGGACTATATAGGGTGGGATCCTTCCTACTATTTGGCTTCAATATGGACTATATAGGGCGGGATTCATCCTGCTATTTGAATTCAATATGGACTATATAGGGCGGGATTCATCCTGCTATTTGAATTCAATATGGACTATATAGGGCGGGATTCATCCTGCTACTTGAATTCAATATGGACTATATAGGGCGGGATTCATCCTGCTATTTGAATTCAATAGCGTTTTGGTTTTAAACTTTTATACTTTTTTCATTACAAACGTATATACCGACAAAGGAATTGAGTAGTTGCCACAAACTTAAATGTTCTAATCCCTATATCTTTGCAACATTATGGTGTTAACCTTTGATATTTCAAACTTAAATTATTTGATCCAACAGAACTCATAGTTTAAAATATTCTACGACATTTGTTTGTGAAGATATAAGGATCAGAAAATTTGGGTTTGTGGCAAAGACTCAATTTCTTTGTGTATAAGAGAAAAGCAGGAGAAAAGGAGTCAAAGGAATTGAGTCTTTGGAACAAAATCAAATATTTAAATTTCAATATCATTAGAACCCGATGTTTTAAGCTTTTGATATTTCAAACTCAGATTATTTGATCTAACAGAATTCATAGTTTGAAATATCTAAGTTCTGCAACATTTGGTTCCAAAGACATAGTGATTAGAAAATCAGAGTATGTGGCAAAGACTCAATGCCTTTATGTTTAATTATATGTTAAACTGTGATCTAAAGTCACAGCGCGCTTGCTCGGATAGAACCAGACTTTTAAATACGATTTTATCCAATTAAGACAATGTTATGGTTTTAGATAATGACAGTTTAATGTTTTAGGAGGGTTGAGGTTTAGATATTAATATCGATATGATGAGTCGAGGAGGGATCTTATATTTTTTTCAGTTTCCTGTATGTTTCTTCAAAAGAACCATTGCGCAAATACAAATTTGTCGGAAACCCATAATAATATTACCAGTAACTCTAGCAGTTTAAATAGCAGTTTTAACAACAGTAACAACAGAAGTATCTTCATCAGTGATAGAAACAGAAATAGTCTTAGCAGTTTCTTCATCAGTGACAGTAACAGAAATAGTCTCAAATATGAAAATATTAAAGAAGAGATTGCAGATTTGCAAAAAGATTTTGCAACAGTGAAAAGTATTCTCGTTGAAACTATAGACAAGGAGAAGGAAACCGTGATAGAGCTAAGAGAGTTGGGTGAGTTGAGGAGAGAACTGAACCAGCTCCGGAGGGAAATAGCCAGGAACAAGGAGAAGGACGGGACGGAGAACATGAAGGTTGAGGAGAACTGGATCCGTGAGAGTATTGTTGAACTCCGGAGAGAGCTGACGGAGGTTGAAAGTAAGGTTGAAGAGCAGGGTTCGTGTTCTCCAGATCCGTCCTTACTTCTCAGGATAGGACAAATTGAAAAGGTAAATATACCTAATCTAGTTGATAATCATGATACATTGTATAGAGATAAAAACAAAGATTATGGTTGATATTATATTGCCTAAAGAAACTAAACACTCGCAACAAACTCTGTTCTTCTAGTCCTTATATCCTTGCAACCTGATAATGAAAACCTTTGATATTTAATACTTGACCTATAAGATTTAAATTCATAGTATCAAAGTTTTACGTGTTCAGGGTGCAAAGATTTAGAGATTAGAAAATTCGAATTTGTAGAAAGTGTTTAGTTCCTTTGTTTTCTTTAAGATATTACACAGTGTTAAACAATATGAAAATATGAGATGATTCAAGGGGTAGAAGATGGTTAATACCTGCAGGGAAAATATACTGAGAATGAGTAGATTTAAAGTACAAAAGTTTTCAACTCTATATAGGTAATATTTAGGTAATTTCGTGGATTTTGTAAATATTTTCCATACATTGTATTACACATTATGATAATACGAGGTATTAAACTTTAGATTAAGCACCCAAATATGTTAAAACCGCCCCGGACTAACCAAATATATTCAAAACACCCCGGACTAACCAATTATGTTTAGAACACCCCGGACTAACCAAATATGTTCAGAACACCCCGGACTAACCAAATATGTTCAAAACACCCCGAAATAACCAAATATGTTCAGAACACCCCGGATATATATGTTGATATATATGACGCAGAACTTGTAATTACGTCAATCAACTTAATCTGTAACTTAGAAATATAAAAATACCACTCCGCTTGTTTTACCGTGTCAGAGTAAATATATCCTTGCCAACCTTAACGAGAGGGATTGAGTATCTGGTACGTTCTTATACAAAAGAATACAGATAAAGTTGTGTCCGGATTGACATTAATATTAAAGTATTGTGGAACTGATTATTTCTTTTGCCTCGTAGACTTACGAATATTAGTATAAAATTTTTTAATGATTAATGGGGTAACTTACTTTTTGGGTGTGTCTGTGGTAATTAAGGAGTGATTTTGGATTGAAGGATATGATGTGGTCAGTTTAAAACCTGTGGATATTACTTCTGAAAACACGCACCTCTGACCCTTCAGTAAAAGTAAATTCAACCTAAAGTCTGACCGCGTCAACCTTGTTGCACCGGCTAGTCCTATTGAGTGTTTGCTTTAATTACCCAATGTCAGGGCGATACAGTACAAACTGGGACCGGAAAGGTTGACCCGGCTCGGAAATTCAAATGTACTACAACTGCCCGTGAAAATAAAACCCCGGTTGATTAATTGTTAAATTGCTATGGATTGCAGAATTATTCACGGATTGTAGGATTTAAGTATTCACTAGTTAAACGCGTTTTACTATTAATGTTTTCCTTTGTAATGCCGGAATATATTCTCTGATCTTAGACTGCTCCGAAACAAGAAGGGTAAGAAAAGACGACATTACGCTTGATAAAATTGGGAGGCAGATTTATGTGTAACAACTAGAGCTGAATACAAATATAAGCTCTGAAGCTTCCAAGATTTTATAGACACAATACATTTCATTTATGGAAACCTTAGAAATCCTAGTTTCACATCTAATACTTTATCTTTAGTATGTAGTAAGGAAAGAATAAACTTTCAATTCTAAACAACAAAAGCAAACACAGATACAAACCCGTTAAATCCGCAAAATCTTTGATTCTTAAAACCATAAAAAAAACAGTATAAGTAGAAATACCAATAACTTTGGTGACCAAAATTTTAGAAAACCAGTTCGGTTCCAAAAAAAATTGAGTCTTTTCCACAAACAATGAATTGCTTGACCCTTCATTATTGCAACTATAAGTGGTAGACTTTAGATATTTCAAACTATAATATTTGATAAATTAAATAATCTAAGTTTGAAATTTCAAAGAATTACACCATCAGGTTAGACAAATATAGGAATAAGAAAATGTCAGGTTTTTGCAAAGACTTCCTTTGACGCTGAACTGTTAGAGCCTTATTTTTAAACCCATAAACAATAGACATTAAACGTTTGAATACCAACTTTAACCAAAAACAATAAATTGCTTTTTATTTAAATCTAAATTTTGAAGAGCCCTTTGGTGAACTTTAAATGTTAGCGACTCTACAAATTTTACTCTTAACTATAATTTTCTAATCATCTTTGCAACCTGAACTTGAAGACTACTGTAAATTCTCAAGATCACATAATTATAGTTTGAAATATCAAAGGTTTACATCATCAGGTTTCACAGATAAAGTACTCAATGATTTTATGCTAACAACATTTTTTGTTCGTTAATCTTTAAATAGGATTCAAAGAAACTGTGTCTTTCCCCAAATGTGCTAATCCTTACATCAATGCGACCTAAAGGCTTAAAAATTTGATTTTTTAAAATTAAAATTTGGATCCAATATAATTCATATTTTGAAATATAACATGGTCTACGACATTCTTGGATTGCAAGATAATAGAGATTAGAAAATTTATGTTAGTGGCAAAAACATATTTTTATTAATTTTTAGGAGATGATGAAAGGTATGAAGAGGGAGGGGAAGAAAGTGTTGAAGGAGAAGGAGAGAGCTCTCACCAAGAAGACAGTTAAAGAGTTTATGCAGTACACTGACTCATCAATACAAAATCTAGAACAAGATTTAGAAAATGTGAAGGTTGGAACGTTTTATTTATAATATAGAAAAATAGATCTTGTTTGTTTTTAGTTCCTACAAAAATTCGAAACAAAAGTATTTCGGGAGAAAAAAAATTGATTATTTTCAATTGAGACTTCTATGGAAGTTGCTTGCAGATTTCTGCTTTAAAAACAATGAAAGAGGTTGTTAGAATTAAACATATTTGAAGCTAGAAAACGACGATATCTTCCCCATTTTTGATCAGCTAAATATTTAAAGGGTATCGTTGTGAATTGGTCATGCCTATTTTTGAATGGGAAATTACAACACCTATCCCTTTAACATTGGCTTAGAGAAACTTATTTATAAAGTATATGTAATTTTTAGATAATTAAATGCATTGTACATGATTGATAGTCATTAAGAAACTTATTTATTTAAAATTAATATTTAGAAAACTCTGATGGGTATCCCGTCTGTTGGAAGGGTTGGAGAGGAGAGGAGAATAAAAGAGATCCAGGACAAGGTTTCAGGATTAGATGAATCCATGGAGAAGATAATAAATGCTCAGGTTGGTTTCATGAAGGGAGTAAGGGAAGACATGAATCAGGTTTCACTCGTTATATACTTAAAACAGAATAAATTAGCTTATTCACACAAACGTCTGAGATTTCAAGGATTATTGATTCAGATTTTTCCGGCTTAATTCCAAAAAAAGAAAGACTGAGAACTGAGTTTTTGTTACAAGCTCAAATTTTTAATCCCTATATGTTTGCAACCTAATGTCGTAGGCTCGTAACCCATTATCATTTCAAACAGTGAATTGTGTTTGATCTAATAATCTAAGTTTGAAATATCAACACCTTCAGATTTTGCAACCTTTGTGGTAATGTAAAATACTGACATAAAATCTCATTTACATATTTTTCATATTTATTCTGATATTACTTTCATTACCTTGTCTTTGAAATATCAAAGGTTTATACCATCAGGTTGCAAAGATATATGGATAAGAAAATTTTAGTTTGGGACAAAGACTCAATCCTTTGAACCAAAATAATGAGCTCAGAATTCTAAATTCAGTTTTACGGGAAACATTAAAGTAAAAGCATTTCTCAACCAAATATTTTCTATTTTCTCCTAATGCTTGTATACTGTAGGGTTGGTATGAGAAAAGGATAAACCTTCTCTCCTCTGAAGTGTGGAGTAAGCTGAACCTGGTTGAACTAAATATAAAAACATTATTGATCAAATCAACAAATCTAGAAACATGATGATTGTCAGAATAGATGGATGGCTTTATAAGTACTTAAAAATATATTTTCGCTGAATCAGCTTTTATGCCAATATTTATGTTTTGTTGCCAATATTTATGTTTGGTGGTTTTGATTTTATTGAAAAATAACAATATATAACCATATTAAATGTACTAGTGTTGCACACAAGAAATAAGATTTCAAAGACGCCTGTTCACACGTATTTCTACACTTTGGCACACTCCATACCAGATTTCAAAGACGACTGTTCGGAATTCATGGTTCGCTAATGAATTACACGTATTTCTACAATTGTGCATACTACATACCAGGTTTTAAAGACGACTGTTTGGAATTCATGGTTCGGTATTGAATTATAAGTATTTCTACACTTTGGCATACTACATACCAGGTTTTAAAGACGAATGTTCGGAATTCATGGTTCGCTACTGCAGTACACGTATTTCTACACTTTGGCACACTCCTTGCCAGATTTCAAAGATGACTGTTCGGAATTCATGGTTCGCTACTGCAGTACACGTATTTCTTCACTTTGGCACACTCCTTACCAGATTTCAAAGATGACTGTTCGGAATTCATGGTTCGCTACTGCAGTACACGTATTTCTACACTTTGGCACACTCCTTACCAGGTTTCAAAGACGACTGTTCGGAATTCATGGTTTGCAACTGCAGTACACGTATTTCTACACTTTGGCACAATCCTTACCAGCATTATCTAGATCTAAAGAATCAGTTTTGTCAATTACCACTATTAACCTGTAAATCAGGTCGTCATCGTAGTTTAGCAGTTTCTTTGGATTAAAAGTCGTTGCTCCATTCGCCAATATTTTGGGTCCATTGTAAAAGGGGTTTAAGGCATTATTTGAATATCTATATGTATTGCAGATTTCTGTATATTTTAAAGATATATCTGTTGCAACAATTAAAAATTACAAAACCATTATCTGTAGCAACATTTTTAAGAAAAGAAAAAGTTTTCTGTTATTTTCTAACTGTACATCAAGCTGGTTTGAGTTGTGATAGAAAAAAGTTTTTTTTTTCAAATGTTGAATACTTAATAACTTATCCATGAATATATCAAACAGTTCCAACGTGCAGTATGTATTTGCTTTAAATGAAATAAATTTTATGAGATGAAGATCAGTTTTTCTTCAAAAAGTTTAATTTTAATTTTAAATAACTCGACCATAAACTATAAAAGAAACATTTTTGAAATATGTCACAATTTATTTTGGGAAGATAATATATTGGTAAAGAACAGAAATCAAACAAATAAAATAGTAATAATTTTTGTTTGAAGTAATTCATGAGAAAACACTCTTTTTCAGTTCGTTAAAGACGGATACTTAATTAAAGTTTTGATAAAGAAGAAAGAACATGTTTTTAGTTGTATTTCAGCCTCATGAGTCATAACAACCAGCCAGGGTCAAACTTTTGTGTTTCATTTCAGACATTGCCTAAGAATTCTAGGCTAAACCAGATTTAAGACGTAAAAGTTTCGACATGAGGTTGCTCTTAATCACAAGTTTGGAATTTTATGTGATTTGAAATAATTGAAAGGCGGATGTGACGTACGTAAATATTCAATTTAATTTAACATTAAATTAAAATTTGTCCATTCAAAGAAAATATGAGATATGTATGAAAAATCTTGAAAATTTAATATAATTATTATTATTAATTTTGTATATCTTTATGTCATTGTAATAGAAATTTTAGGTCTGAAAAAGTTTTTGTCGGGTTTTTTATTTTAGTTTATTTGAGGTCAAAATTAAAATATTTTCACACCAAACGTGAGTTATGAAAATATTCTAATTTTGATCGATAACAAACTAGAAAAAGTTAAAATCATAGGAAAACTTTTTTCGCACGATAACCATAAGAAAATAAACATGTATATTTGTATCGCCCTACAACGGGAAATATTAGGTGTGATAAATTCGCTTAAAAGGAATTGAGTTTTTGCCACAAACTCAAATCTTCTGATCTCAATATCTTAGCAACCTGGTGGTGCAAACCTTTGATATTTCAAACTTAGATTATTTTATCTATAAGTATTTACAGTTTGAAATATATTTGGGTTACAAAGATATAGAGATTTGAAAATCAGAGTTTGTGGCAAAAACTAAACTTCTTTAATAAAGTACATAACATATTGTACTTTATTAAAGTTAAGAAAAGATGGTATAGATATTACCATTGAAAATAACAGTAAAAATTAGCTGTTCATTAACGGTTTAATTTGTTCTCTGTTAAAGCCTGTGTAAGCCCTAATTTAGCACATTTAGAGAATACAATTTTGCAACATGGTAAATTTCGTAGATTTCTATGGATACAGCTGAAAGCTAAAAGCTGGAAAAGGGATCTATAAGGGATTGCTCAGTGCACGACTACAGTTTTACTGGATCCATGGCTAGATTACAATGGATCCATGGCTAGATTACAATGGATCACCAATTTGGGTCCTTTAACATAAGTTTATTTATTAAAAAAGGACTCGACATACATGAGGTAGGATACATGGTATTATGTTATGAGCAAGATTTTATTAGATGACTAGGAACTGATGTTACTGTAAACGCTGATCTTGAGTTCTCAAGTCTATAATCCACCAGGTTCCATCGTGTTCCTGAACAAGGATATTTAAACAGAGTGTTCCATCGTGTTCCTGAACAAGATTATTTAAATATAGTGTTTCATCGTGCTCCTGAACAAGATTATTTAAATAAAGTGTTCCATCGTGCTCCTGAACAAGATTATTTAAATAAAGTGTTCCATCGTGCTCCTGAACAAGATTATTTAAATAGAGTGTTCCATCGTGTTCCTGAACAAGGATATTAAAATAGAGTGTTCCATCGTGTTCCTGAACAAGGATATTAAAATAGAGTGTTCCATTGTGTTCTGAACAAGGATATTTAATCGGAGTGTTCCAATTTGTTCCTGAACAAGTATACTAAAATCGTGTTTTTACAGTATTTGAAGGTTCATAAGGTTTAGAGATGATGTCAGTGTAAATCCTAATCTATATGTTTCACTAGAAAACATGATAAAATTCCTTTTTTCAGATATTAAGAAAACGGAATTAAATGTGAGACTTTTCCAATAATAACATGCTTGATATTCTAAGAATAAATATATTGAGAAAGGAATAAGCTCTATTATACAAGTATAGAAGAGAGATAATAGGTTAATCACTCAATGATTTAGCCCTTGTATTATATCTGCTGATTATTCATCTTCTATAGACAATACAGGTTTGGTTTGGTTTTCTAGATATTAAGAGAAACGGTTTGTGAAGTACAATCTGTTATGGGATTTAAAAAGTGTCAACAATTTATAGAAGAGGTTTGTTATGAAGTTTTAGATAAAGAACTCGAGGAGTTGTAAATCAACTTTCGAAGAAAAAGATTTAAAAGTTTCGTAGGCTAGGCGCAGAGAAACAAGAAACAAGTTTTTAACTAGACCCTAAAAAAGAAATTTTAAATTTTAAATTTAAAACCTAAACTATTTCATAAAAATTAATGAAAATAAAATTACGCCTTTATCATTTTAATATATGGTCTGAAGTTTAGCTCCAAATATAGATTTTGCATTCCTGATTTATTTAAAAAATATTTTTCAATGGAGCTTTTTATGTTTGAAGAAACTAGTTTGGTTAATTTCTGAATATATAAAGGTGAAGAGAAGATTAATAGAAATACCACAAAACATATAGATTGTAATTCCTGTAATCCTGTAATCCTGTAATCCTTTAATCCTGTATATCCGCAGTTTTTAAAACCAACATCAGAACATGAATATATGTAGTCCTAGGCTCTTTTTCTAGTAGAGCTACGATATTTTTCCTAGTCGCATTTTTGCAAGCGTAATTTTGTTAAAATACACACTTAAAACGTTAATTTTGCTATATGACTCTTTTCTATGTATATATAAACAATCCCATCAAATATTTAGGATTAGATTCAAGGGCTAAGGCAATGGTATGGTACGGAGGGGGGGGNCCAGGATAAGTTAGGAGACCCAGCACTGCAGCCACGATAAGTTAGGGGACCCAGCACTGCGGCCAGGATAAGTTAGGGGGCCCAGCACTGCGGCCGGGATAAGTTAGGGGACCCAGCACTGTGACCAGGATAAGTTAGGGGACCCAGCACTGTGGCCAGGATAAGTTAGGAGACCCAGCACCGCGGCCAAGATAAGTTAGGATTCCCAGCACTGCGGCCACGATAAGTTAGGGGACCCAGTACTGTGACCAGGATAAGTTGGGAGACCCAGCACTGTGACTAGGATAAGTTAGGAGACCCAGCACTGTGACCAGGATAAATTAGGGGACCCAGCACTGCAGCCACGATAAGTTAGGGGACCCAGCACTGCGGCCAGGATAAGTTGGGAGACCCAGCACTGCGGCCAGGATAAGTTAGGGGACCCAGCACTGCGGCCGGGATAAGTTGGGAGACCCAGCACTGCGGCCAGGATAAGTTGGGAGACCCAGCACTGCGGCCAGGATAAGTTAGGGGACCCAGCACTGCGGCCGGGAAAAGTTAGGGGACCCAGCACTGCGGCCAGGATAAGTCAGGGAACCCAGCACTCCAGCCACGATAAGTTATGGGACCCAGCACTGTGACCAGGATAAGTAAGCGGACCCAGCACTGCGGCCAGGATAAGTTAGGAGACCCAGCACTGTGACCAGGATAAATTAGGGGACCCAGCACTGTGACCAGGATAAATTAGGAGACCCAGCACTGTGACCAGGATAAATTAGGAGACCCAGCACTGTGACCAGGATAAGTTAGGAGACCCAGCACTGCGGCCAGGATAAGTTAGGGGACCCAGCACTGCGGCCAGGACAGACTAGTGAAGTTTTAACCATAGAAAATGACATAAGTAAAAATGACGTATCGACTAAAAGCTAGAATACTAGATGGAGTGGATTGAAGCGCTCAAAACGCCGAGTAAATAGAGATATTCTAGAATGGAAAATTTAAAATCTAAAGATTTATTTCACCTTGCTCCCCTTGCTTCTTTTATTGTACATGCTGATCTTATGTCCCATATGTTTAGGGGTCTGTACATTAGTACAACTTCCCTTGTATAAATTGTCTAATCACCATTCTATTCTCCCTGTTGAAACCTTGTGTTTCAAGTTAGAACTCTAATATAAAAAATTAAAATGTGTCGCGTGAATAAAAAGTTTCTAAATAAAGAAATCTGGAACTTGGCCTAACTCATTTTAAAACAAGAAAGGAGCAGGGTTGCAGTAAGAATGCAGCAGGGAAGCAATAAGGTAACAGCAGCCTGAGAATCAGGGAAACAGCGGTGAAGAAGAAGGGAAGCAGCAGGTAAACAATAAGGTAACAGCAGCCTGAGAATCAGGGAAACAGCGGTGAAGAAGAAGGGAAGCAGCAGGAAAACAATAAGATAACAGCAGCCTGAGAATGGTGGACACAGCGGTGAAGAAGAAGGGAAGCAGCAAGAAAACAATAAGGTAACAGCAGCCTGAGAATCAGGGAAACAGCGGTGAAGAAGAAGGGAAGCAGCAGGAAAACAATAAGGTAACAGCAGTCTGAGAATCAGGGAAACAGCAGTGAAGAAGAAGGGAAGCAGCAGGTAAACAATAAGGCAACATCAGCCTAAGAATCAGGAAAACAGCGGTGAGGAAGAAGGGAAGCAGAAAGGAAATAGCAGCAAAACAGAAAGGAAATATCAGGGATACAAGGGAAGCTGCAGGAAAACAAAAGAGAAACAGCAAGGATACAGCAGGGAAACATGGAAAAGAAACAGAAAAAAAACATAATGAAACCCGCAGTAAACAGAAGCGAAACAGAAGATAAAACAGCAGGGAAGAAACAGCAGGGAAACAAAAGAGAAACTCCAGTAAACAGACGCGAAGCAGATGGAAAACAGCAGGGAAACAGAAGAAAAAAGAAGGGAAACAGAAGGGAAACAGCCGGGAAAAAATAGGTTAACAACAGATAAACAACAGGGAAACAGAATGAAAACTGTAGTATACAGAAGGGAAACAGCAGTGAAACAGAAGGGAAACAGCAGGGAAAAAGAAGGGAAAGAGAAAAGAAACAGCAGGGGGAGGAGGTAAAGCCTACAGGGGGAAAGGTACAGCCTACCGGGGGGGGAGAGTACAGCCTAAAGGGGGAGGGGGTTCAGCCTACAGAGGGGAGGGGGTACAGCTTACAGGGGAAAGGGGGTAATACCTAATACGATGTAACAAAAGAAGAAATAAAAAGCTCGGAGAAGTTTAGAATTATAAAAATATAAAAATATCTCGGATTAATATAATTTCTGATATGATCAAATATGTAATAAAACGGTTAATATGAAGATTGGAAGAGGAAAAAAGACTCACAAGAGGAAGCTTAAAGCCGGGATATAATTAAAGCCGGGATATAATTAAAATCGGGATATAATTAAAGCCGGGATATAATTAAAATCGGGATATAATTAAAGCCGGGATATAATTGAAATCGGGATATAATTAAAGCCGGGATACAATTAAAGCCGGGATATAATTAAAGCCGGGATATAATTAAAATCAGGATATAATAAAAATCAGGATATAATTAAAGCCGGGATATAATTAAAGCTGGGATATAATTAAAGCTGGGATATACAGATCAGCTGAAAGACAAATCTCAGAATATCTAGAATTGATTTAATATTTCATTTGACAGAAATAACCCATCATACTGATCATACCCATGTATTAACAATTACGCAAATGCAAAAATTCAATATAAATTGCAATATAATGACCAAAATTAGATTTTCGTTTTTCTAAATCTTTAAAATAAAAACTTGAAGAATATTTTTTTAAATACTAATATAAAAGAAAAAAGTACACATTATGGTAAAAAAAAAGTAAAAATCATTACGGCCGTTATTAAGCTGGGTTATGACTTTTTGCGTTTGTATAATGTCGTGAATTTATACAAACCGTTGAATTGTTGAATATTCTGCCAGCTGATTATAGTTGGAACACCCTCCACCAGGATCAGTTTATGTCCGTCTAAAGATATAATTCATCTATTCAAATCTATCATTTTAGAAATGGAAATTAAACTTTTTACTCTTTTTGAAACCTCGAAATCTAAAATAAATGAGTTTTAAAAGAGATTAAACAAATTTCTTGAAATTTTATCAATTTTATCATTTATGTTTTTTTTGGTTGCTTTGCAGTTGACGGGTAATTCTGGTAAGTTGCTGATATACAGAAAATAAAACTGATTATTCAGCTTATTAAGAAAATTATAAAACCTCCACTCTATCTTCTTCCTTGTAATTCTTGTAATTCTTGTAATTCTTGTAATTCTTGTCATTCTTGTAATTTTTGTCATTCTTGTAATTTTTGTCATTCTTAATATAATAAACTTGAATTACGCTGCAAAACTCTGAATGTGTTGTTGAAGAAATATATCAAAAATAATAGATATTGAAGACGACCAAAACCTCTTCAAATTTGATGATATGACGGGGAAATATTTTCTTCTACTTTATACTTACAAGGAACCCAGAACATAAGAAGAAAATTGAATAATAACGTCGCGGTAAAGTCTCATCTTTTGTGGGTTACCCTTTTTTGGATTCCTTTAAAGGGACTGTAACTGTAATTTCAATTGATCCTCCATTTTATATTAAAATGTACACCCTTGGGGAGGATATCTTCGTTTTTTCTAGCTTGAAAAGTGTTTAATTCTGAAAACTAATCCTATTGTTTTTATCAGCAAAATTGCGTAAGTCACTTTTACAGAGACCTTATTGGTTTTAAATCATTGAATTAAATTAAAATTATTAAATTAAAAAAAGAAGCAAGGACCGAACAGCATATTTTTTCTTGTTCAAACCGTTGACATGACATTCTATAAATAAAGGATCAATATAAAATATTTCTACTGTCCCTTTAAATATTCTTTTTATTTGTTTATTTATTGTTAATAAATGTATTAAACCTGTTCCGAAGGTTAGATCTTGCAGGTTTGACCAAATCCCAGTTTTTAGTTCCAGGAACCTGACTTTCCGTCCTAGAGGAATACTTTCAATATTTACAGATATATTATGTGACATGATCTTTATTAGATCAGCTCAGGTAGAAATATTATCAAAGATTCAGAGGGTTGTATACAGGAACATGTCCACGGAGGTTCACATTTTTTATACATATATTATGTTTTTATATTTTTATAGATATATAATGTGACGTGATCTTTATTAGATCTAGCTCAGGGTGCTCAGAGAGGAATATGTCCGCAGGGGTTCACATTTTTTATTCCAGGGGAGGGTTCTCCCAGCCAAGCCCCCTAGGCTGGAAATCATAGAAACTTTTCACCAAAGATTTCACTCTTACAATTTTATCTTACATCTTCTCTTACAATTTTATCTTACTTCTTTTCTTACAATTGTATCTTACTTCTTTTCTTAAAATTTTATCTTACTTCTTCTCTTACAATTTTATCTTACTTCTTCTCTTACAATTTTATCTTACTTCTTCTCTTACAATTTTATCTTACTTATTCTCTTACAATTTTATCTTACGTATTCTCTTACAATTTTATCTTACTTATTCTCTTACAATTTTATCTTACTAGCTTCTAGCTACTTTTATTCGATTTTTAAGAATGGATTTGAAAAACCTTGCCTGCGGCCAGTCAACATTTAGGCAAGTCTCTTTCAGGATGAAATTTAAAAGCAGGCATCATATTTTCTGGGTCATAATTTTTAAATAACGATTTTGCGAAAATAAAAAAAAACTGGCGGGCAATTTTGATTTGGACAAACCTTGTCGAGTTGGCATTGCAAAAAAGCGTTATAAAACTACCTTAGACTTGACTTTCAAGTCAGTTCATATGAATAAGTAATGAATGTTTTCTGTTTCCTAACTTAAGAATAAATTTGCATGATGTTGTGGAGAAGAGAACATTTTCGAATGCTATTCTAGAAATTACATAGTTCTGTATATTGTTCAATTCTAACCATACTTAAATATGCAAAACCAATTCCAAAATGTTATTATTAGACGCAGGATATAAAACAAAACTTGATCTTATTTTGAGAGAATTGTTGTTCTGCAGTTTTACTCACGATCTCAGAGATAAAAAGTTTGATATTTGATCTGCAACATATTTAACATTATATTCCGGTATAACTGACAAACTCACATTTTCTCATCCTTATATATCCGTTCACCTTGTAGGTGAACATCTTTGATATTATTTTTAAGCTTAGAATATTTGACCTTTCGGAACTCATTGTTTGAAATATCAAAGATCGGGTTGAAAATAAAATAAAAAATCAGAACTTGTGGCCAGGGGTGGATACAGGATTTAAGTGAGGGAGGAGCTAAATTTATTTATGAACCAAAAATAACTAGATTTAGGAACAAAAAGACGTGCCGCAGGCGAAAATATTTTTAAAGATAGATATTTTTCCTGTTTTGCACTAGGTTTTGTTACCCTTAAGTACTATTGATGAACTATTCTGAAATCTCATGGGGGTGCGAAGGTCCTACCGCCCCCCCCTGTCCACCCCCGCTTGTGGCAAAGAAGGTTTGTACAAAATAATGATTTTTCGAAAATCTTGAATTAAATAAATTATTTAAGCGGTCTCTGATATAAATTGATGCAACAAACCGACAAAAAGTTATGACAAAATAACTGAGAAAACCTGGTTCACCCAAATAGACAAAAACTAATGCAAACGAACCAACAAAAGCGCATCCAAACAAACCGACAAAAACTGATGCATCAAACCGACAAAAAGTGAAGACAAAAAAAACTGACAAAACCTTGTACACCCAAATAGACGAAAAATGATGCAAACAAACCGACAATAACTGATGCATCAAACCGACAAAAAGTGATGCAAACAAACCAAAAAAATCTAACTAAAAGTTTAAAAAAAGACAAATTCTATTTTGAAAACATCCTTCTCTATATAAAACTCAATCTTGTTTATGATGGCAGTTGGAAGGAAAAAGAGAAAGTCAACTGCAAATATAAAATTGGTATGCAATGACTTACACATTTTGTCAACCTCTTCGATAGGTTTTATTCTAAATGCAATTACTTTAATAACTAGTAAAGATGGAAAATAGAGATATATAAATAAAATGTATCTATAAATAAATAAATAAATAAATAAATGGTTAGGCTGGAGCCCTGGCTAGTGATATTTTAGTTCTAAATTATAAAATTAAAAATGTATTTACTGTGATGTTAGCCGAAATATATATCTATCATTTATCTATCCATATATAGAGAGACAGAGAAAAAATAACGTAATCATCTCATAGTTTATTTCGTTTTCTAGGAAAATTATTTGCAAATCTGAATATTTTATAATTTCAAATATTAAAGGGACTGTCTATACGTAAACTCAAGTGCCCTCCCCATATTTAAATATTAAAGGGACTGTCTTCGTAAACTCAAATGACCCCCCCCCATATTTAAAAAGTTACATTCCCGACTAACAACGGTTCCCATTAATCTTTTATAGAGTCAAATTTAGGCATATATTGTCGTTGTCGATATTGTCTGAAAAAGTGTTGAAATCTTACAATTCTTTTCTTCTGATACATGAATCCTCGAATCCTTTTTTAGAAAACCCCCAATAGGAAATAATTCACAAAAAAGGAAATTTTCATAAAGGGTACCGTTTGAATCGGACATGCGCCTGTTTTTATGGAGACTTAGGAGGTCAATTGAAATTACGTAGACGGTCCCTTTAAACAATGTAAAAGTAATGGATCTAACCTGTAAGTGCTCCGCCCGTAACCATTATCCCTTCCTTCCCGCCCACTTCGGTATGAAGACAAGCATGCCCGTAACTAGGTTCAGGCAGGTCGCTTCCTTTCTCCCACCTTCCTGTCTCCAGGTTCAAGATTTCTACAGAGGAGAGTGCATTCTCTCCGTCCCAACCTCCAATGACTATCAGGGAACTGGAGTTTACTACAAATATTGGAATTCGGTGGTTGGAATTAATGAAAGCGAGAATGAGTTTAACTAGGTATAGCTAGTATAACTACTTTTGAAGTTTTTTCTCGACGATACCTGGAGCTGCGCAGAAACTATATCTCGGAGTTTGAAGAGCTAACTCCTCCTTAACCTCCCACTCTCCAGTATCCAGATGATATATCTCTAGTGCACCCATCACTTCATCAATAGATCTACCTCCGAGAACAACCATCCGTCCTCCAACCTCCGCACTCGCAGCATGCTCACGTTCAAACTTGAAATATGTAGTTTGGTTGATTTTCAATAAAATATGTAGTTGATACGGAAACAAATACTATAATGCACGCACATCCGAGATGACGACTTCAAAATTTTAAAGTATCTATATCAGTTTCGGGATGTTTTCTAGCTCTCCGTGTACTTCATGTAACAAATTTTTTTCTTTAAGTACAAACTAAGGTAACCTTGTTCGATTTCATGTATCCTATTAAGGACCTGTAAACCTACAGTTTGGTTCCATGTATCCTATAAACTACCTGTAAACTTCCTGTTTGGTTTCATGTATCCTATCAACACCTGTAAACCTACAGTTTGGTTCCATGTATCCTATAAAATACCTGTAAACCTCCTGTTTGGTTCCATGTATTTTCTCTCAGGTTTAGTTTCCAGCAGAAGCTATGTCTACAGAATACAACCTGAATATTATTCAATATTTAGAAAATCTTACCACCCGAAATTAATTACAATAAAACAAGAGAAATTGTAATTATACTTGTTCTGAAACCTCATGTCGAAACTTTTGGTTGGAAAAGAGCGCTTAGCTATTCTGACTTAAACCGTAAAATAAAGGGATTTAAGTTTAAATCTGATGGTGGATAAACTAGATATCTACTAAGAGATAATGAGGAAATTATCTTAAAATGTATTGGTGCCGTCTAAGGTTGAACCGGGAAGGAACAGGCTATTGGCGGAATACAAACTAATCTAAAACGTTTTATCGGAAAACATTTTATTAATGAAAGTTAATGACAAAATAGATTAAGGTGATAATGTAGGACCAAATAAGCATATGAAAACCTACCGTTTGCTCCAGGTACTCAGCTATACCAGACACATCCCCTAGGTACCTGGATATCTGGGACGGAATATCACTAAAACAAAAAAGGTTCTGTTGGAGATTGATATTCTAATATTCGAATTCCTTTAACACAGTTTTCCAATTTATTCCTTGACACATATTTTTGTCAGCATTCCATGAATATTCTGTCAATTCATCCCTCTTTCATCCCCTCCTACCATCCTACCAACCCTCCATCCCTCCCCATCCCCCTCCTACCAACCCTTCAACCCTCACATCCCTCCCCCATCCCCCTCCTTACAAACCCTTCCACTCTCCATACCCATCCTACCATCCCTTCCACCCTATATCCCTCTCAGATCATAGAAATAAATGTCTCAACTTTGTTTCCAAGATTGTAAAGTATGGTATCTATTAGATATTTCTAATCCATGGACCTAGATGCTTCTCAGCCAAACTAAGAAGTTATCAGCTGACCCTAGTCTTGAATCCTATAAAATTACAGTTGCACCCAAAAAACGACGAAAATTACAACTAAATGTCTCACGATCTTATCTGATGATAGATAATTAGGACGCACATTGTCAGAGACGTCCACTGGTGGACCATTGTATTGTTCAGAAGAAACTTACTCAGGGATCGAAGTAGGAGGACGATCAATATCCTTATCCCTGATGGAATCTTTACAAAGGTTAAGGTAATAATTCTCCTAAGGAATTCAATATTGTGAAAGGAATAAGTTGGTGTAAAACTTACACCAGGAATAGATGAAGTTTTTCAAATATTGAAACCTGGAATATGGGAGAACCCGGAATCTTCTATATAGGAAAACCCGGAACTGCAATATACAGTAAGTGGAACATCGTATCTAGGAGAAACTACTGGAAGCAGGTATACAGTGGAACCTTCTATACAGGAGAACATGGAACCTAGTACACTGAAGAACCTGGAACCTACCATGCAGAAAACTCTGGACCTTTGTATTTAGAAGAACAACCTGAGCCTGGTATTTGGGAAAACATGGAACCTTGTATGCACGAGGACCTGGAATCTGGTATACAGGAGATCATGTTACCTGGTATCCAGGTAAATCTGGAACCTAGTATTCAGGAGAACCTTAAACATTCTAGTCAGGAAAACCCGGAACCTGGTGTGCACTAACTGGAACCTTGTATCTAGAAAAAACTGGAAGCTGGTATATAGGAGAATCTGGAACTTGGTATAAAGGAGAACTTGGTATACATTAGAACCTGGAACCTGGTATACAATAGAACCTGAAACCTGGTATACAATAGAACCTGAAATCTGGTATACTATAAAACCTAGAACCTGGTATACAGGGGAACTAGGAACCTGGTATATAGGAGATCTAAGTACCTGGTATATAGAAGAACCTGTAACCTGTAATATAGGAGAATATGGAACCTGGTATACAGGAGAACCTGGAACCTGGTATGCAGGAGAACCTAGAACCTGTTATACAATAGAACCTATAAGAACCTTGTATACAGGGAAACTAGGAACCCAGTATAAAGAAAAACATGGCATTTTGAACACCCTGGAAAAAACCTTAAATTTAGAAGAACATAAAACTTAGTTTACATGAGAATCAACAATTATAGAACAAAGAACAAATACAATTTTATTAGAAACAAGATTGGCTATCGCAAAAATCTTTATGATTTTGCTTCAACTGTTTAAATTTAAGATTCTCCAACCGAATCTTTAATAAACTAAATTAAAATTGCTCTATTATTCAAAATAAACCAAGGATCGTTATCAAAATCAACATTTTCTATGCATATAAAGTAGTGATCTCTACTGTCTGTCTGTCTGTCTGTCTGTTGTATGTCTGTCTGTTGTATGTCTGATCATAAAACATGAAACCACGTTCTTAGCTTGGTTAAAAAATTCTAATTTGAATGGGCTGATTTTTTTAGAGAAAGTTTAGTTTCCAGGCAAAGCTGGATTCCCAAGCTGTGGAATATAAAATCCAAATATATCCGGGTTGAAAATAAAANTCCTATCTAACTACTCCGCTGTATTCAGTATACTACTCCTATCTAACTACTCCGCTGTTTACAGTATACTACTCCTATCTAACTACTCCACTGTACACAGTATACTACTCCTACCTAACTACTCCACTGTATACAGTATACTACTCCTATCTAGCTACTCCGCTGTTTACAGTATACTACTCCTATCTAACTACTCCACTGTATTCAGTATACTACTCCTATCTAACTACTCCACTGTATACAGTATACTACTCCTACCTAACTACTCCACTGTACACAGTATACTACTCCTACCTAACTACTCCACCGTTGCAGGATACTACTCCTACCTAACTACTTCACTGTATTCAGTATACTACTCCTTCCTAACTACTCCATTGTATACAGTATACTACTCCTACCCAGCTACTTCACTGCATACTGGATACTAATCCTACCTAACTACTCCACTACAGACTCCAGTGTGTGAAAGTATCTCTACTCCTTGTAGTTCTGAATACCCTGGTCCATATCCACCCAGCACCATCCCGTATCTATATTCAGAACTTAACTTTAATTAAGAAAATATAAAGGTTGTATAATAAGGTTGGTAACTCTCGAGTCTCGATGCACTCCAATGTACGAAAAATGTCGTCTCCTGAGATAGATAGATCGATAAAAACCTAATATGACGTCGTCACTCTCGCCTCAATAATCAGTGATGTCATATTAGGTTTTAATCTATCTATCCTAGGAGATGACATATTTTGTACATTGAAGCGCATGGAGAGTAATTCCAAGCTTATTATACAACCTTGGAAAATATTCTGCACGGAGGGGCACCCCCCTGAAAACATTAGCCTTTATTGTAGAGAATAATTTGAATAAAAATTCATATAATTGTCATCCTTTAAGAATCTAATTAGGTTTATATCTCTAAAGAGAGTAATTAGCCCAGTCTATTTAATTGAAGGGACTATGTATGGCATTCACCAGTTTAATCCTCAAATACTAAACACAAGTTTTACAACGTAACCTGAGGGAAAACCTATGATTCAAATCAAAAATAGTTAATGTAAATATTTTAAGAACAGCTGATTTTTTAATTTTTCAAATACTTAAAAAATATTTGGTGGAACTAAGTGAAAGTTCTGAAAAATGCATCTCTTTTCATAGAAATTGAATCTTTGCAACAATTTTCTAATCCTTATGCAGACCTTAAATATCTCAAGCTATGAATTCTTTAGATTAAATAATCTAAGTTTTAAATATCAAATATATACACCATCAAATTGCAAATATATAGGGGTTAGAAAAGTTGAGTTTGTAGTAAAGACTTATGTTCATTGTTCAAGGGTATTTTAAAGTTAAGGTTTCCTTGAGCTCAGGGTCTGTACTATAGTAGTAACCGACTCTGATTCCTTCGGTAGAATGAGAAGAACCAGGAGAACTTGGATAACACCAGAACTAATCCTAACGTCAACAATCATTTAAAAAATCTGAAAGAATACAGTATATAAAAAATCTGAAAAAGTACAGCATATAAAAAATCTGAAAAAGTACAGTATATTAAAAATCTGAAAGAATACAGTATATTAAAAATCTACAAGAATACATTATATTAAAAATCTACAAGAATACAGTATATAAAAAAAAACATTTGAAAAGCATGAGTTTATTTTTTAAGCCATTTTGATTTTTCAGATATTTTGTTTTAACATTTATTTTGAGAACTATAAATGAGAGTTAAGACCGAAAGAATTGATACCTACAGCTTTTCTCAAATATCTGAACAATCTTTTAACGCATCGCTCAAATGTACCAGAAAACATTGTATTTTACATTTAATTAATTTAAAATCTTTTTGCAAATATCAAAAACAAATATAAATATGTTCAAATATTAAATTTGAAATAAGAGGTTTGGTGCAAAACTAGAAACTAGAAACTGCAACAGTAATATTATATTTCAAATCTTAAAGTTAAAAATTTAAAAATGGAAGGATAGTTGTTTGTATGAAGGATGCAAAATTATGATGATATTTTAAATAAATATGTTCAGAAAAGTTTAAAAAAGTATATTTACAAATATTACAGGAGGGACCAAATATAGTAAATAGTGGGAAGTAGTTGAACTGAGTAGAAAAGTTTAACCTCTTGTGCGCCGATTCAAGTTTAAAGATGTGGTTAAACTTAGTCTACACAGTTCAACTACTTCTTGCTATTCATAAAATCTGGTTCCAATGGTCACATTGTCACTTCTAGATTTAATTAAAAACAAAGGGAGTGTCAAATAGTTTCAAGTGTCCTCCATGAACAGATTTGCATTCGGTTGCATTTTAAACCTTTTATCAGAGAAACAATGAAGAAGTTATCGTAGTTTTAGAACAGTAGTAATATTCTGACAATTTTATTTTTTTTTGTCCCTGCTGCAAAAATCCGCAAGTCGCTTTTACAGAGATACCACTAGCGGAATTTGTCAACTTTTAGTTAGAAAAACAAGGTTTGTAGGGTAGAAAGTGGGCCGGTCACTTGAAATTACGTCGACAGTCCCTTGAATGACCGGCCGGCTCGGTCGCGGTGTTTTATGACACATACTTGATGTACCTTTTCACCCGTGGGGAAAATAGTTGTATTTTCCCCAGAACTATCTAATTATTGAGAAATCAAGAAAGCAGGACCTTCTAACTATAAGAATTCATGATAATAATGTAATAACGTCGTCTTTATAACATTTAAAATGTTGTTCTTTTCTCTATAGCACAATCACTGAACTCTCCAACAATGATGGAGTTTAAAAAGTTTAATAGCTCGAGAAGATGTAATATCTTGAGAAAGTTTGTCTCTGAGTGAGATTATAAAATGAACTGCAGTGTTTATTAAATGGTTAGATTAGTCTAGTCGGCGTCCTTCATACCTAAACTAGATATCCTTGGTATACTCTCCTTTCATGCAATACAGTCAACATACAAGGATACCAGTTAAGGATGTTTTAAATGACGACATAAAACTTGTCGAATTCTTAGATTTGAATAGTGTGACAAAGGAATTGAATAAGTTTACAACGCAGCAAAGCATGATTTGTATAGAAATAAAATTGAATAACTCTGTATACATATATTAGTCTGTTATTGAATAGTCATCTTTTGTGAGGTTCCTCCTATAATAATTTTATTTATTCACTAGCTTGGGAACCCAGCTTAGCCTGGAAACTGAACTTTCTTTAAAATAATCAACCCACTCAATTTAGAATCGTTTAAACCAAGCTAAGAGCTGAGTTATGACCGGACATCCAAACAGAGATTAGTACTTGATTTTTCTTTCAGGTTCTTCAGGTTCTTTTTTATTACATTTTTTTCCTCTCATTCATGTTCTCTTTCATCTTTATATGCTCTACACATTAAGGTTCTCGTTTATTATTCAGCTCTCTTATAATAATGTTCTCTCTACTCATTAAGGTTCTCGTTTATCATTCAGCTCTCTTATAATAATGTTCTCTCTACTCATTAAGGTTCTCGTATATCAATAAGCTCTCTTATAATAATGTTCTCTCTACACATCAAAGTTCTCGTATATCACTAAGCTCTCTTATAATAATGTTGTCTCTTCACATTAAGGTTCTCGTTTATCATTAAGCTCTCTTTTAATAATGTTCTCTCTACACATTAAGGTTCTCGTATATCACTAAGCTCTCTTATAATAATGTTGTCTCTTCACATTAAGGTTCTCGTATATCACTAAGCTCTCTTATAATAATGTTCTCTCTACACATTAAGATTCTCGTATATCACTAAGGTCTCTTATAATAATGTTCTCTCTACACATTAAATCTTCTCTTCAAAGTTGTCTCTCTTGATCATTCAAAATATCCCTCTCCAATTAGGTTTTCTCTTCTCATAAGGATTATCTCTCTCCATACAGGTTCTATCTTCTCTTCAAAGTTATCTCTCTCCATTAAGATTATCCCTCTCCAATTAGGTTCTCTCTTCTCTGCAAAGTTATCTCTCCCAATAAAGGTTCTCTCTCCTCATAAAGGTTCTCTCTCCTTATAAAGATAAATTCTCTCAATACAGTTTCTTTCTCTTCATTAAGATTATCTCTCTCCATTAAGGTTCTATCTTTTCTACAAAGTTATCTCTCTCCATTAAGAATATCCCTCTCCAATTAGGTTTTATAATCTCATTAAGATTATCTCTCTCCTTTAAGGTTCTATCTTCTCTTCAAAGTTATCTCTCTCCATTCAGAATATCCCTCTCCAATTAGGTTTTCTCTTCTCTACAAAGTTATCTCTCCCAATACAGGTTCTCTCTCCTTACCAAGATTATCTCTCTCCATACAGGTTCTTTCTCCTTATCAAGATTATCTCTCCCAATAAAGGTTCTTCTTTCTCCTTATCAAGAATATCTCTCCCAATAAAGGTTCTCTCTCCTTATAAAGATAAACTCTCTCAATACAGCTTCTTTCTCTTCATTAAGATTATCTCTCTCCATTAAGGTTTTCTCATCTCATTAAGATTATCTATCTCCATTAAGGTTCTATCTTCTCTTCAAAGTTATCTCTCTCCATTAAGAATATCCCTCTCCAATTAGGTTTTCTCATCTCATTAAGATTATCTCTCTCCTTTAAGGTATTCTCTTCTCTTCAAAGTTATCTCTCCTTATCAAGATAATCTCTCCCAATAAAGGTTCTCCATCCTTATTTGAGATTACCTCTCCACAAAAAGGTTCTTCCTTGCTACGCTTCGGTCCTCTTTGAGAGTGTGTCCTCATCTGTTGAGGGCATTTCTCCTTATTGATTGAGAATCTCTCTCCTTGTTAAGACTCTCTATACTTATGAAGGTTCTACTAGAGAGGCCACAATTAAAAATATTCAGTTTAAAAACAACAACATTGAAATCTGGTTCATAATTGAATAGATGAAGCTTTAAAGAATATCGTTGTGATTCGGGCATTGCCATTTTGGCCTAGAGGCTCACTTAACATTTCTGTTCTATTGTTGATATCCAAATACCCACTCTTGTATGCCGAGTCCATTAGCGCCTGATCCAATGGGTTCAGCCCAGGGAACAGGAATAAAGGGAAAGGAAATGGCGCTGGTCCGGCAAGAGAAAGATCTCCAATTAGGTTTTCTCATCTCATTAAGATTATCTCTCTCCTTTAAGGTTCTCTCTTCTCTGCAAAGTTATCTCTCCTTATCAAGATTATCTCTCACAATAAAGGTTCTCTCTCCTTATCAAGATTATATCTCCCAATAAAGGTTCTCTCTCCTCATAAAGATTATCTCTCCTTATCAAGATTATCTCTCCCTATAAAGGTTCTCTCTCCTCATAAAGATTATCTCTCCCAATAAAGGTTCTCTCTCCTTATCAAGATTATCTCTCCCAATAAAGGTTCTCTCTCCTTATCAAGATTATTATTATTATTATTATTAGAAATATTCAGTTTAAAAAACAACAACATTGAAATCTGGTTAATAATTGAGTAGACAAAGCTTTAAAGAATATCAGGCATTGCCATCTTGGCCTATAGGGTCACTTAACATTTCTGTTCAATTGTTGATATCCAAATACCCACTCTAGTATGCCGAGTCCATTAGCGCCTGATCCAATCAGGGTTCAGCCATGTGTTTGGTGTCTATTCTGAACCAATAGAAATTGCATGGCGGTAACATCTATCTTTCTATCAATCTCATTATCCAGTTAGAGATAAATCCTTATATCGGCGCTATAACATTAAATGCAAATATTTACTTTTACTGAAACTATTGTACCTAAAATCCTTTACAACGAATTTTTAAAAATTTTGATTTTATCATGTTTTAAAATTTACTCATTTAACTATGTTTATTGCACACATAATTAGCATAGAATATATAGCATAACACATTATACATAGTAGATTTTTAGTAAAATATATTTAGACAATTAAAAAAAATTGCCAGAGTATTTGATTTAAATCAGTCAAATAAAAACGGACGGGTAATTATGAATTAGCAAATTTACAGAAAAAAAATGCAAACTGTATTAACAAGTAAATAATACATGACAAAATTAACAAAAAATTGACTTAAAGATCTAAATTAAATGGACTTGAATCTTTGCCTTGTATGCATAAAAATATCCAAAATAAACTTGACAATTTAACCAAGTTGAAACCATTTTAAACAAGAATACTTCATACATGACATATAGATCCTTTCTCCGGGTAGAATACAGATCTGACAAGAATAAGAAGGAGATATATTCTACATTATATTCCTCTTACTCAAATTTAGAACGGGGGGCTCTCCATTAAGGT
>NW_019396399.1:175011-193611 GCF_000591075.1 Eurytemora carolleeae
TTTTTATAAAAAAATAAACAAAACTTGCTGAAACAAAATCTGCATTCAGAGCAAGCCAATTTTTATTAAAATACTTTGATTTTCGAGTATTTTTGTTTGTAAATTTGTCAAAAAATAAGATTGTTTTCAGGTTGATAATAAAATACAATTTTGTTTGCTCACAGGTGGAAGAGATCAGTTCTACTGTATAAAAGAGTCTTCTAAAAATGTCATACGTTCCATCTTGAGATTTCGAGAATTCTGCTCATTTGTACTGGACTGCAAACAGATCACAATTGAGTGAGGATGAGGGGGGGGGTCTAGTATTTATAGTTAGAAGGATTATACATGACGGGAGCGAAGGCGTACTCCGTGAGCTCTCGATGCTGACGCTTGAGTTTAAGATGGAAGGATGAGACGGGGATGAGTAACAAGATAATAAGAAAACTCGCAATGGCTCCTCCAAATCCTAAAAATATTCCGAGTTTTAATAAATACATTTTTTTGATGCTTTATTATTGATAATAATTAATAATAGTTATTAACAATAAATAATAATATAAAATCTATATAATAAAGCTCTTCGCTCATGTATATATATAAATATATACTTAATTTGAATAGAACTATAAAGCAATAATCAGAACAGCTATATATATATTTATATATAGTGAAACCCAGATATATGAATAAATAGCAAGAGTTTGTAACGTGAGTATCGTTGATATTATATCCTTCAGGGATAACTTTTATTGAGGGATCAAGTATTTATCCTCAAATTCAAAAGTGTCCACATTGGATATCGAGATCAAATCCATGATTACCATTAAGAGGAAAAATGACAAAAAAAATTTCGCAGATAATCTTACTCAAGAAACATAGATTTTTACCAAAAAATCGAGTTTTTTAATGTATTATCGTACATGCACTTTATGTCAAATTATGAATAAAGCTCTTCCAGTAGGGGGTGAAAAATAAAATGTTTAAAGATCAGGATTATCAAGAATAAAATTTTAAAAAAGTAAGAGATTTCTCATTTAATATAGTGGAATTAACGTATATACATTTATACATAGATAAAATATTCACAATGATTGAAATAAATCCAGTTTTTTTACACAATAAATGTATAGATAGTCAATGTAATTAGTGAATATATCATAAAGGTGTCCACTATAAAGAGACTTCAGAAGAAAAGCTCTCACTCATCAGTTTTAAACTTACGCTGGGTGATTGGATTTTGACTTAGGACAAAGTTTATGAGAAACACTAGCTCTAAAAGAGTCTCTGTACATGTATAAAGATATTTTTCCAGTATAAGGCCCTTAACTTTCAGGGGAAAATATGAATTATAATTGGCAAGGTAGTTTTTGATGTAGACCATACAAAAAAGCATTTTTATCCACTCCTCTTTCATGTCCTTAATCTTCCCTATGATGAACATTTACTTTGCTTTTCTGTTTGTTTTTTTGCATCCAATAAACGTCAAAACGGCTGAACCGATCGGGCCCAAATTTTTGTGGGACCTCACGTGAACCCAGGGAAGGTTGACGTATGATTGAATTTTCAATAATTTGTAATAGACAACCTTCAGGGTATAAATTAAGTCAGGTGAAAGCTGAAAGGTGGTAAAGGAAGCCTTTTATTTGATAGAGTTTGTCAATTCTAGAAATGATTGGGAAATTGGAATGAAACCCAGCTAAAATCCACAATTTGATGTGCAGCATGAATGGGGTTGTACATGGATTAAGGGGAGGGGGTAAAAAAATTCTAGTTCGTTTAATATTATATTGGTTCAGGGAAGTTATTTTAAATTTTATTTCGTCTTTTATAAAAATTTCTCAGAATAATTTCTAGGCATTATGGGCTGAGCTCGTTGCTATCAGGATACGGTCGAATAAACATTGGAGACTTTCATACTTATATATAATATATTCTTACAATTTTAAGTTCTTAAATTCCATCCAATTTTATGCATATCAATGTGTTCGCCCTTTAATACCGGGAGTCAGGACTTTTGTATTCTGAATCACGGGATCGGGCTTTTGTATTCTGAATCACTTTGTTGTAAATATTTGAAAATATGTTGAAAATATTTGGCCAACTAAACCAAATTACTAGAATTTTTTTTCAAACCTGAGTCGAACTTATGCAGGGTGTCCTTCGAAACATGAGAGTTGAGAGAAAGCTTTCTATGAGCGTTTTAATCTTTGAAATTATTTTAGTACACAATTTTCCGGTCGTCTCTCTATACCGTCATTTTATTGGGACACCCTGTATATTATTTTAATCCATTCCGCAGTAAATTCTCTACAGTGATAACCAATAACAAGAGGAAGAAATTAAACTTTTGTTTTATTTTAAATTGATAAGATATTTAGAGTGCACATTGTAATTTATTAAAAACTGATAATTTTGTCAAATTTTTGTTGAATCTGAAATTGAAAAGACTTCAGGCATGTTACAAGTTACAGAGAACCAAGTAATACAAGAAAATTAACCTTTTTGTGTCAATTTTAATATTTGCTAACTATTCTCTTTAACATTAAGACTCTCCGACCCCCCCCCCCTTTAAAAAATAAAATATCAAACTATAACATCAATTAATCTAAACCTACTCTATTTCCTTACTAATTTTGTTTCTTATTATTAAAGGGGCCGAAAAGAAGGATTAATTGTTTTTGTCTCGTTTTTGAGGTTTTATTGTTGAGAATTTAAAAAAATTTCTTCTGAAAAAAATTTGTTTATTTCTATTTGGCGTTAAAACGATGGTGTTAAAACGATGTTGTTTAAACGATGTTGTTAAAACGTTCGTGTTTAAACGATGTTGTTTAAACGATGTTGTTAAAACGGTGGTGTTTAAACGATGTTGTTAAAACGATGGTGTTAAAACGATGTTGTTAAAACGATGGTGTTAAAACGATGGTATTAAAGCGATCGTTTTTTGGTTCGTTTTTCCCTTATATTTTTTCTTTATAGGACAAACAAATAAAGCAAGATTTGAATTAATAAAATCTATCTTTTACAGAAAACATCTTAAGTTTTATTAAAGGAACTGAGTTTTTGTCGCAAACTCTACTTTTCTAATCTCCATATCTTTGCTACCCAATGTCGTAGACCTTTAATACTTCAAACTATGAATTCTGTTAGACCAAATAATCTAAGTTTGAAATATCAAAGATTTACATAATCAGATTATAGGGATTAGTCAATTTGAGTTTGTGACAAAAACTCAGTTCCTTTGTTTAAAATCTAACCAAAGCGATTAACTACCCTACTGACGGGTCGTGTGAAAACACAAGATACAATGAGAACCATAAAACATTGGAATAGGGAGACGACATTAGAGCAATATTTAAGTGTATTAAATAATGTTACAAAGTTTCTAAATACTTAAATCACTAATTTAGTTAAATGGGCTTGTTAAAAATGCAAATTTGTTATGTATCATGGTCATTGAACTTTTTAAAGCTATATTTGATTCTAAAAGTCGTCTTCTTATTTTATTTTTTTAGGTAATCACTGTAATTAGAACATTACGGGTTACGTACCGACATAGTCAGCAAAGGGTAGAGAACACCAATAACAGCTCCGCATCCCGTATCTACTCCAGTCTATATAACCATGATACTTGAGCAGGTTGTATGCATACCAGACCCAGTACATGATGATCAGCAGGATCTTCCAGACGATCCAAAATAGAACGATCTCCTTACTGTACTGTTTAGCTCCACCGATTAAACAAAGGTTTGCCAGCAGGCTAAGAATAGAAGCAACAAATGCAGGGCCTGAACAAACAGAATTTTATTGTTCTACGAGTTTTTAACAAATCTTATTTTTAAGGACTTCTTAACCCCACCCTAAAGGGTAGGCAAGCCTTAAGGGGGGGGGGGGGCTGGATGCACTTCTAATGTAATTAATTCCAATTTTTACCTATATCTTCCCAGTTAGGTGCGTAGGTATCTTGTGTTTGAATTGCTAAAGAATCCCCGAAAAGCATGAACAAGCAGAATCCTATCCCTGCCACGGATAGAAGGAGTAGAATACATCCTATACTCATACAATAGTTCTTTAGGCAGGGTAAACTACACGACATTTTCAGATCTTAGGCCAGTTCTCCATAAACACCTAGTTCTTGGGGCCTGGTTTACACCTATATGCAATGCATATGTTTGTACGAATAGCTGTTTTATGTTTACATTTACCGTAACATAATTTGGTAGTGCAAGACTGAACCTGAAATTCTGACGAATAGGAGACCTAGTTTTATATCTTTGCCCTACCCGAGCTGTAACCTCCTCTCTCATTGGTGGATAGATCCCAATCAGGAATACGTAAAAAATAAAATATTGTTTACTTTCATCTTGAAAAGCTGCTTATACAATAAACAAAAAGGTCGTCTGCTTATAAGTATAATAGGTGACATCTAAATACATTCATATAGGCAATATTGGGGGTAATTATTGTTGTAATTTCTACACCATTAATTAATTAAATAATTTACATGATTGTATGTTAATTAATTCAAATCTAAACATCATGCATTAATTGGCAGGATTCGTGGGAGGTAAAGATCTGAGGCCAAATTGCAGGGGTATACAGAAATATGTTCAGGGAGGCATCACAGCCATATGACACTCCAGGGGGTGGGAGCCTCCCAGCCATATGACACTCCAGGGGGTGGGGGCCTCCAAGCCGGCCATATGACACTCCAGGGGGTGGGGGTGCATTTTTTGATGCATAATTTCTCCCGAAAATTATGGTTTTCACTTTTGTGTGAAGGGGTCGGGGTGGCTTAAGCCGAACGCCCCCATCAAACATATAGCGATTGCTAACCTGTCATATATCCATGGGTAAATAGTTACTATAACGAGTGACTGTTAGTTTCAGGTATACGCCCCTGAAGGTGGGTAGCGTGATGAATTCCTTAATTTCTCTTTCCTGAATCCCCGGATGTAACTTATTTTAATTATGCACTACAACTGCAAGGCCAAATTAAAATATTTTTGGTTTTCCCATATTTGTACCTGAATTCTTGCCAACTCAAAAAACTTTGAAGTATTTTAGAAATGCTACGAAACAGGCACAGGGGGGCACATGGGAATGATCCCTCCCCCCTTTCCCCCCAAAAGGGGGCAGCACATTAACTAAGACAAAAAAGAAGAAAATGAAAAAATGAAAAGAAGGAAAAAAATTTGAGAAACTTGGCAAAAAATCCTATTTTTGTTTTCAATATTAAGTGTTAGGGATTATGTTTTCTTCAAATTAAAGAAAAACTGAGCAATTGCATCTCTGAAATAAATTATTTGGAAATTTGGGAAATTTCTATACTGTCTCATTCGGAATGAGTTCGTCTTATAAAATGATAGGATTTAAAATCATTTTTTTTAATTTTCAGAAATTTATCCATTTCCCTTCTTTTACAGTAATTTGGTAACCTAATAATTTGGTAACCTGACAATTTGGTAACCAACAATTTGCTAACCTAACAATTTGGCTAGGTTAGGTTAAGACGATTTCTGGGTCGAATGCTGCGGCTAGGACAGGCTAGGGGGCCGAGAACTGTGGTCATATTTATCCAAATACAATGATATCCGGTATGTAGGGTTAGGTTAGGTTAAGACAATTTCTGGGCCTAACGCTCTGGCTAGGGGGCAGAGCGCTGCAGTCATATTTATTATACTAAAAAGTGTAGTGGTCCACAGAAAAAAAGCGAAAAACGTATACGACCTTTGTTAAAAAATACAATGGTCCGCAGAGATAAGTGGAAAAAGAGGACAATTGTTAAAAAATACAGAAAAAAGTTGAAAACGACGTTTGTTTAACAAAACATTAGTCCACAGAAAATAAATATACAAACAATGATTGTGATAACGTAAGTTTCAATTTAAAAAATTGTTAGTTACCAAATTGTTAAGTTACCAAATTGTTAGTTACCAAATTGTTAGTTACCAAATTGTCAAGTTACCGAATTATTAGCTACCAAATTGTTAGTTACCAAAATGTTAGTTACCAAAAATCCGCCCATCCCCCTGACCTCCTGAAAAATTGCTTTTATCCGAATTATTTTTTATTCTCCATGACTTAAAGGAGACAATTCCCAAAAACCTACGGTGTCAAACGTTTACGTTATTTAAAATTTTATTTTTCGTCAGTTTTCTTTGGTAAATAATACAAACAAAAAAATCAAGAAATTTCGTTAAGGAACAGTTTGAAAAGTCGTTCTTGCTAGAGTCAAAATTTTGCGAAGCGTAATAAGCAAACTGAGATGATCTTAGAGTTTATTTTGAAATGAGGATTTTTGATAATAAAGACGACATTTTCATATTTTCCTGAAATGTTCGAAAATCAAACGCCAGCGAAAATTATTAAAAAAAAGTCAAAAATATTATGAAATATTAACTATATACGAATGCATCGAAAAATAATCGATGACTTCTGTTTGTAATATCTGAATGATTTGTTTACGATCCGAGTTGACTGTTGCATCTTTCCGAATTTGTATTGACGCTGCGTTTTTCGGTTGGAGTCGTTTTTAACAATTTTCTCCTTATAGACGCAGCAGAAAGAAGTAAGATTAGTAGCGATCAAAAGCGCTTTTTTATCCCATTAAGCCTATACCCCCTTTCATTTTTCGCGAACACTCCCTTTAACCTTCAAATTTATAGAATAATAGACCTTATTAAGATCTCAATCTTCGTGGGTAACTTTTTATCTACAACGTAATATGGTTGATAATTCAGCTAAAAGCTTACTACATACTTCTACATCAAATCCCGATATGATGATTATCTATGCACAAGAACTGTTGATGCTATCTAAATCCAGCCTTTCAGAAGTCCTGATCAACAGTTCATTGCCTGGCAGAAATTCTCATAATAGTCCCACTGGGACTGCTGAGAATCACCACAGAAGTAAGTAAGAACTCCTAGAATTCCAGGTAGGATTATAGCAGGATCTTCAGTGTGGTCATTTGTAGCATCTTTGGATTAGATGATGTTATCCAGTCCATTCTAGAATAATTTTACAGTTCTGCTCTCTTTCAGTTCAGTTGGCAATCTATATCCAGGGTTCAACTACCCTGTTTGAGAAAAAGTTACTCATTACATCAGTCCTTGTTGGTCTCCTAACTTGGTTTAAATAATAATAATCATAATAATGTCTTGAAAGCTCATTCCCAACAGTTTCAAACCATATACTGCTATCCATATTTATTTGTACCAATTTTTTTCTTTACTGTTGCTCATTAAAATTGTGGACATCGAAAACACTGCTTTCCACCCTCAATAAACTTAATGATTAAATTTGAAAAATGTTGTTCATACACAGTAAAAATAAATAAGAATAAACGATTGCACAATAATTATGAACTTTGGACGCGCTGAAGTGGATCCCAGGGGTGTATATTTTTCAGAATTACCCCCCGGGGTGGAATGGGGGTTGTTTTTTGATGACGGGGGGGGNATACTTTTTGCCCAAAAAGCGAAAAAAACGAAAAAAAATATAAATGCATATTAAAATTGATTTATTTTATAAGTTTTTTTAAAAATTAAAACATGACTTTTATTTTAATTATATTTGTTTCAGATCCTATTGGTCAAAGGTCATTCTCCTCGCCAGCCGCGGATTTCTTGACACGAGACGGCAGATCCTGGTCTATCTATTTCGGAGCTTGTGAAAAAACTCCTCCAGCTCCTTGAAATACTGCCTGGAATACTCCATACTCTCGTTTAAGGAGTGGAGGCGGCGGGATTTCTCCTGAACCTCCTCCTTTAGCTTTTTGTGGTCGCGCTTTAGCTGTTCGCTGGTCTCCTTAAGATAGTCCAGCTCGTTCCTGAGCTGAGCCACCTCCTCCTGGTGCTGCTCACGCTGCTGAAATTTAGATAATATTAAAATCTATGAATATCAAAAAACATGGCAGTAGCAAGACGACTCGAAAGTCGTTATTGAACTTTTAATTCATTTGTGACATTCAGTCGTCAACGTACTTTCACATTTTATGATTATGAATACAGGGATGTTTAAAATACAGGGATGTATAAAAAACGAAGAAATACTTTTTTTGCTTAATTCAGAAAAATGACAATATGGTTCAGAAAATGAATTAATTAACAAAATGAAGTAAATGAAGTAAACATATTCAAAAAACCCTAAAAAATTGATTTATTTCCTAAGTTTTCAAAAATTAAAACAAGACTTTTGTTTCAATATATATGTTTTAACCCTATTGGTCAATGGTCATTTATCCGATTAGTCAATCTAACTGCCTTCTTATCCCTTCCCTTTATAGACCGACTTAATATTAATAATAAATGTTGTAATAAAATCATTTATTAAGGATTAAAATATTAAGCAAATAAATATTGTGCATATAATTAAAAGGCTAAAGATCCCATGAAAAAAACCTCTTTGGCTGGATTTAAGTCACTGTACAACTTGATAAACATAATATTTCACCTTGAAATTAATATAATTGGTAAGTGCATTTACTGCAGGACTCAAGACTAAGGGTTCCCACAAATTAAAACCATTTCTAACCCATAAGAGAATATCTCCCTGAAGTTTAAGTCAACTAAAAGATTACAAAAATAAAATGCAAATCGTCCAATAGTTTTGCATGAAGGATGGAGCTGAACAGAATTATTAATATCACTAATTAGTTCCACCTCTGGTTATTTAAGGCTTGGGAACCGGAGGCTGTCCTCCCTTTATACCTGGCCTCACTACAGCTGGGGCAGCTAGGCCGGGGTGGTGACCGGCACGGATAGGTTTAGCGATCTGAGCAGCGTGACCTCGCTTCTGCAGGTTCTTCTGTCTAACGGCCTCCTTGATCCTGTCGACCTCATATTGGTATCTCTTCCTGTCCCTCATAGCTCCTTCCTTAGCCTCCTTCAGAGCAGTTTCTAAGGCCTGTAAATAACAGAGGTTAATTTTTAAAAAAACTAAAATTAAAAACTTTTCTAAGATAAATTTCCACTTTTTGACGTTTCACAAAAATCGTGTTAAACGTGAACCACAAAAAAAACATTTTTGCTCTACATCAGTTTAAGCGGACGTTTGAAAAAATAAAAAATAAAAAATTTAAAAAATGTAACCAAATTTAAATTTCAATAACTTTATTAGCATATTATACATTAATCTAATAAAAGCTCTCCCTGGCTCCAGTTTAAGCCGTTTGTTTCATTAAATTTTACCTTCACACGTTCCATGGTAGCTCGGAGTCTTTTCTCTAACTTCGGGAGTTCACATCTTAGATCTGCGTTATCCCTCACCAACTGTTTGTGAACCTAAACCAAACATCTTTTAACAATTTGTTTAATTTGTTTAATTGATTTATTATCAAATAACTAATTATGTCCACTCCCCCCTCCAACAAACTACCCCGATTCCACATACACACCCCTCCCCCGTATATATAGAGAAGTTTTAATCAATTTCTACCATGCAACGAAAACAGTGATATATTTTCAAAGCAAATATTTCCCCTTTAAAAAAATCTACGGTTTCCCTTCGAAAGCAATGTTTACGCGGAAACTTCATTAGAGGTTTATCGCTTCACTTTGGGAAAATAAAGGATTTAGCGGGAGAAAAAGATGAATTTTGGTGGAAAGGAAAACTTGACAAAAAAGCCAAATTTTTCATTTTTCATTTTCCATTTTCCATCCCCCGCCACTCATAGTTCTAAGCTATTAACTTTAAACTTTGATATTTTAACGAAGCAATTGACATGAAATTTAATGAGCTTTGTGATAAAGAATGTAGGGGAACTGAATGATGTAACAGAATGCATCTCAGTAACGTTTGAATGCAAGCATTTTATAAACCAAGTTTGGGAAACATATGATCGACAAAGGGACATAATTCAAAATACTTTTACCTTTGTAAGCTGGTCAAGATTATTTTCTAAAAATGAAATTTTCTGTTTCTGAGCTAAACTGCCTCCTGCATCCTCATTCTCCTCTCCAGCCGCGGATTTCTTGACACGAGACTGCAGATCCTGGACAAACAACTTCCGGAGATTGTGAAGAGTTTGCAGCTCCTTGGCCACCGTCTCCTCCAGCCCCTTGAGATCCTGCCTGGCCTGCTCCCTTCTCTCATTTAAGGAGATCATCTCCTGGAGGCGGCGGGATTTCTCCTGCTCCTCCTCCTTTAGCTTCTCATGGTCGCGCTGCAGCTGTTCGCTGGCGAGGGAGAGAGCCTGGTTAGAATCCTTGAGATCGTCCACGGCGGACTGTTTCTCCGTAATCTCGTTCCTCAGCTGAGCCACCTGCTTTTGGTGCTGCTCACGGTGCTGAAATTTAAATAATATTAAAATCTATGAATAAAAAATATTTAAAAATATTTTTAACTACAGGGTGTCCCACGAAATATGACAGTAGCAAGACGACTTGAAAGTCGTTATTGAACTTTAAATTTATTTGCGACATTCAGTAGTCAACGTACTTTTATATTTATGATGCTTGAAACAATAACCACGAAATTCTCCTAGTCCTGTCCTATTGTGCTGTCATTATTACCTGAGATATTAGGAATTTCAATTTTAATAAATAAAACCAAAAATTGTTGAAATCAGAACATAATTCTTCGGTATTATTGAAAGCACAAAAAGGCAGACCACATCTTGGAAATTTCAAAACTATGTGTATTTTGTAATTATAAATTAAATTAAGTTAACGAATAAATCCCGCAAGTTATTTCAAAGATCAAAAACAACCTTCAATTCGTCTTCTCACTGTCATGTTTCGTGGGCCGTATTTATTACTACTTAACCAGAAGGTTAAGAGAAATTAATTGAATTGAGGGGGAACCCTAGCCGAGGGCTTACAAGACCTTTTAGGTTTTTTTAAACCTTAATAGTGTCGAGTTGAACGGGAGATTTAATAAACGAACCTGAGCAAGTTGTTCCTCTAAAGCTTCCTTGATGTTGGCTTCCTTCTGCTGCTGTTCACTAGCAACTGCATGCATCTGCTCGGATGCCTTCAATTGAGTAACCTGAAAATAATCATAAAATAAATCATTTTTACCCTTTTTGTAAATTAACAGACTAAAAATATGTTATAACATGTGTAGAGGTTTTAATACTTCTGGACTTGGAGACGGTTTTCTAAAAAATTCTTTCGACTTCAAAAGAAAAAATACAAAAGTTCGTAAGGTCGAGAAATAATCATATTTTACTAAAATTCAGAAAAAAATGAAAACACAAATTTAAAAATACTCTTCAATTACCCTACAGAAAAATTCAAAATTCAAACTATCGTTTTATTTGTCATAATTGAGTGTTTCCCGAAATTTTCCAAAAATTGAAAATGAAATGTGATAACTAAAAATTACCTCCTCCTGAAGAGCGTCCAAAGCTTCTTCTAACTGTCGTTTTTTAGTTTCTCCTTCCTTCATACTCTCATTCAGATTCTTCATCTTAGCCTCGTGCTAAATATTTAAAAAAGTTAGTTTATCGTGTTTACAATAGCAAACATGTTGTTAACTAAACTAATAGGTTTATGCTGACAATTTGCATTAGATATTCTCACCTGAACAATAGTTAATCTACATTCACTCAAATCCTTCTCCATCTCCTCGTTCTTCTTGTTCGCCTCGGACTGCTGCTGCTCCAGGGTTGCTGCTCTGCTCACAAGGTTTTTAGCCTCGCTCTTCATCTTACTGACAAAGAGACGAGCTACGGTAAACTCTTCCTCGACCTTGCCTTCGTTGTTAGGTTCAGGTTTCTTCAGATCTTGATTCTTAGCAATCACAGTTCCAACTTCTCCGAGGTCGGTGAGAAGAGACCGGAGCATCTCTGAGGTTCGTTTCCGTTGATTCTGCTGAGCTTCCTTGCAAGACTGGAGCTCTGACGAGGCAGAGTTCAGCTGCGACTGCTTCTGGCTCAACTCGTCGCTGATAGTGTTGTATTCTCGACTCTTGGTCTCAGCTTCCTGAGACTTCTGGTCGTAGTTTACAGCAAGCTCTTCTAGAGCCTGGAGAACCTCCTTAACCTCCTCCTTTGCGGACTCGTTTTCTGCTTGAATCTTTGTCATCTCCTTAGTAAGCGCCTCATAGTCCCGGCGTGTAGCACCGATCAGTTCTTCTTGCTCCATCATCTGCTCCTTTAGTTTCTCGACCAGCTGACTTTGCTCCTGGATCTCGTCATCCTTCTCATCCAACATCTGGTACATACGTTCTCTCTCCTCTTGGAGTTTATTCCTCTCCTCTAAACTAATCTGACTGGTTCCAAGATCAAGAACAGCTGACGGTTTGTCTAACTTGAGCTCCTGAGGAGCAGCAGAAACACTCTCATCCATCTCTGCGAAGTTAAGCTGCTCATCGGCAGATACAGTCTGCCCAGCTCTCCATCTCTTCAACTCCTCCTCTAGCTTATCTATCTTTATCTTCATCCTTCCATTTTTCTCTCTCTCCTTCTCATACCTCTTCTTCCACTCATCAGCTGTCAACTCTTCGTTTACGGCAACAACGTTCTTGATCGTCTTAGCTCTTTTACCGAAGTCAAGAGTACCCTTAGTCTCGGCTTCGTTAAAGCTGGCCGGGGAAGCACAAATTACGATTGTAGTTTTAGCGTTTCCTCCCAAGCTCTCCTGCAAGATCCTGGTGAGTTTACTGTCTCTGTAGGGGATATGAGACTTGTTACCGTCGGCCAGAGCAGCAATAACGTTACCTAGAGCTGACAGAGATTTATTGATGTTCTTTGCTTCTTCTAATCCCATTCCTTCTACTCCGGTCTTACCAACCTTCTCACTACCCGCTAGATCCACAAGATAGAGCTTTCCGCTCAACTTCTTCTGATTCTCCAGGTTCTCCTGCTTCACGTTGATCAAGAATACACTGTGGGACCTGGAGCTGTGCTCGTTCATGTTTGTCACAGCAACGTGTCGGTTTGATTTTCCCTCCTCGATGACCTCGAAGACCTCCTCGGGGCTTGAGACGAACCTCTCGGTTGCCCCCTTCACGTACACGGCTCGGTCCTTATCCTCGTGAACTGCTAGGTTCACCTTTGAAGCTGAAAAGAGTTTAAATCAATCAATTGTATTGTTTATTTTCATAAAAACAAACTTTTAACCCAACAATAGGTGAAAGAAAATCTCCATACAAATATATAGCAAACAATTTATTCACTTCAAAAGCTTATTGAAAAAATTTACATTGACATTTAGAAGAAGAAAAAAAAGCCATATAGGTTGAGAAGCGGAGAGGAAAATTAGAATTGTAATCAAGAATTATGTAAATCAAGATTTTTGCATAAAGATAAAATTAAATAATCAAATAATTAATGATGAACTTACGATCGAGGAGATCTCTGATCTTATCCAAGTATATCTCGAAGTAGGAAACTTTAATATGGAACTCCAAGTTCTCCTCCATGGAGTAGATGTGATTGAAGATGTCGTTCACAATCCTGGGGATGATTCCTTGTTTGTTGGGGTCGTTGATGACCCCCTCCATGGTGTGGGTCTTACCACTGGAAGTCTGTCCGTAAGCGAATATTGTTCCATTATATCCACACAGTACATCTAGACATAGATATTTAGCCCAGGGTTCAAACAGTACAGTTATATAGAATGTATTAATGTATATGCTTATTAGTTCAAAATCAGTTAAACCTCAACGCAAAGCAAAATATTAGTTTTTTGTTTGTGGGAAAACAACAAATAGCAAAATCGTCTTCTAATATTTTATTTAATAGTAAACTGTTAGAAGATTTTCACGTCTCATTCTATTTTTTGTCTTAAATGGGCGAAGCTAAAGGGTAACATGCATGATTCACAACGTTTCACTTTAACCTTTTGCCTGGCCTGAGCCAAAAATGAAGGTAGTATATCTTTAATGTGATCAGTTTTAAATTACGATTTCTCTGTAAAATTGATTTGCGGATCTTTGTATCTTAGACAAAGAAGAAAATTGACATAGTTTACTCTTTTAAGAAAAGAAAAATAAAGATTTTCCTTATTTTTAATCAGATAAAGGTTTATAGGGTACCGTTGTCAACCGGCCCGTTAAGCCTTTTAAATAAAGTTCACTTGAAAATATGTTGACATTCACTTTATCTGCTATTGATCCAATATTTAGTGAATATTCCCTTAGATCTCGTAAATATACCTTTAACAATACTCTTAGCTGCAGCATCGTAGACCTGAGTCTGAGTTACATTAGGTTTTAGCACTTTATCAAATACATAAACTTTGCCCTAAAATAATAAGATTATTAAATACATAAACGCTGCCTAAAATAATAAGTTTATCAAATANAAAACGAAATTGTCTCACATTAGTTGACATATTTTCCAAGATTAGATAAAAAAGTGTAAAAACAGAAACTAAAGAACTCATAAAATTGCAGTTATTTTACTGTAAGAAAAGCACTTTATTCTAAAATTATCACTATTATTGATAATTTTGTCGGACACAAAAACTGAATTGACACTTGTGACGACAGAATACAACTGTACTGAGAGTGTACAAATTCTACGTTGCCATCTATTGTACTAGAATATATTTGCTCCTAATCCTAAGCTATAATTGGAAGTGGGTTCATTGGTTTTTAAAGCAAACGCGGTTCTTCAGAAAATATAACTCGAGAAGGAATTATTTATTTTCATAGAAGATAAAATCTTACCCCGATAGAAACACATTGGTCATCCGTGCCAGCAGGAAACTTGACGATAAACTTAGAACCAGTTTTCTCCTCTGTATGGTTGAGAGGACGAAACCGACAGATTACTCGGATTGAATCCTCGCTCGGAGGCGTCTCCTTCTCCTCCGACATTCTCCAATTTAACGATAACTAACTGGTTTAGAAATGTACAGAAGTTTAATTTGCTTAAAATAACTTTATCACTGGCAGTCCAAGCATAGTAATATTCACCTGAAAATAATCTTTATAATAAAGCTCTTCGCTAATATATATATATATATATGTTTGTATAAACATTTAAACATGTTTCTTGACTGATGAGGAACGAGAGATCCGTAACAGTTTGTATTAATAAAGATGAAAAACTGAGACTGCTCTGTATATATTTCTTCAAAGATATATTTGTATATATGTTAAATAATAGCTAGATCTAGCCAAACGATTGGACTGAATTTTTTGAGGAAACCCATGGGTATATACCCTAGGTTTAACATAAGCTATAAAATTAAAAACTTTTTCTGGCAGCGCCGGGCACTTTAGCTAGTATTTATCTATATACTATTCAGTATTCACACCGTATTAGAAGGAAAAGGGATTAGGTACTGAAGCTTAAACCTTGTTAAAACTTCCTAGATACAGATCTTTCACGCTCAGGTGGACAAGGCCATCTAAATATACAAAGTAAGATATCTTCACTTTAATCTTGAACACAAAATTTTCTTATTTATTGATATTGAATGTTAAAATGATAGAACCTAAACGCGTTTTTGGATAACATTCTTTGTAAATAACAATTCAATATACTTCACATTGAATTTTTAAGGCTAAAAAACACTCAATTTCGCCATTTTCTCAAAACTTATTGTACTTTGGTTTTGTTTTTATTTTTAGAACCGTAATTAATAAGGGATGGTAATAAATAGGTGCGCATTAGGCGCAAAGACATTTATCGGCAGTTATAGTCGAAAAAAGGTCAATTTTACACTTTGTGACACCACATTTTGTACAGGCTGCATTTGGTCTTAAAAATTGTGATAGAAGGCTGAAATTTTGCATGCAGCATCTTAATGTGATCATCCATACGAATCAAGAACACAATTTGGGATCGGAGGTCAACGACCTCCATTATGACTTCCTAAACTTTAAAATTGGGAAATTACCAATTGCTTCACACCAACTCATTCATAAAAAAATAAAACGTGTGCCAACAAAAACACAGATATTCGACCTCCGGTTTGACCTCTTCTCTATTATGCTCTCGAATATGTCAAGATCTAAGTATAGAGACTAAATAAAATGTAATGTTTAGTGTTTGATTTGATTTCATTTGATGGATCCTATTTTGTAAAAGAATGTTATTACACCCTAGCAGTAGTTTACCTCCACCTATGCATGACCTCCTCTGGAGGTTAAAATTTACTGTTACTGAAAACGGGTCGAGTTAGGTATGAAATCATATTTTTATTGATGTTCTAATTCCATTAAA
The DNA here is from genome assembly GCF_000591075.1 of Eurytemora carolleeae. Taxonomy (NCBI): domain Eukaryota; kingdom Metazoa; phylum Arthropoda; class Copepoda; order Calanoida; family Temoridae; genus Eurytemora; species Eurytemora carolleeae. The sequence goes on from NW_019396399.1 coordinate 191,117, forward strand.
ATGCAACCTTTTGACGTGAAATTATTTTTAAGGTCGTTGAATATGTGAAAGATTTTATGATATGATTGGAAAACATTATTGGTGGCCGTGTAAGTTTGTTGTATGAGGAAATATGTCTCAAAATCTTGCGACTCTTCCTTTAGAGTTCTTCTGGATGCTCAGTATTAGATTTAAATCAAAACTGTCTGGAATAATCTTTTCTGGTCGAACTATTTTGAGCACCTTTATTTTGAAAAATCTAATTACTAATTCTGGGGAAAAATGCTTTTCAGAGATATCCTACTTAATTCTGTGGATGTGGACACGCAGAGGAACCCCATCAAGAACACCGCAGTGGAGAAGTGAGCCATCGGAAAATCAACATATCAACATTTTTTTACATATATCCTGAATTTTTTATACTTTGTAAACTTATTTTTCTTCGACTTTGAAAATGGACGAACTTGATTTCTCAAAATGCCGGGCCTGAATTAAAAGGATATGGTAGTAGCTAAAGACAAAAACTGCAAAATTAAGTCTCTAAGCCGAAAAATGACAACTTACAGCGTATACCAAGGAGATATTGAATAGAAGGAGGGGGCGATAGGGTTTCCGTACACTTTGCTGTGACGTTTTTGGACTGCTGCATGCTGAAGAACTAGTTTTTGCGTAACAACAATAACAATAGGCAGCCGATCTAATGTAGACAAACATGAGTTAGTAAACTGTGAAAGTAGTACTATCTTGTTAAAAATGATTGAAAAAGTTAAGGATCTTAGTTTTATACGAAAAGGACCTTATTACAGAAACATTTTCAATCAAATTCAAGGTTATCCTCCCCCCCCCCCCAGATGTCTGTTTATCATTTGTGTTATTGTTTACAATCTTTATTATTGTTGTTACGCAAAAACTAGTTCTTAAGCAGTACAAAAACGTCACAGCAAAGTATACGGAAACCCTATCGCCCCCTCCTTCTATTCAATATCTCCTTAGCGTATACCAACTTTTGAGTGTGAATAGATAAAAATGTTCGAAGAATTCGTTGAATTTGACGATGGACGAACTTGAAATCTCTAAATGCCGGCACTGTATTCAAAGGATAGGGTGAGTAGCTAGATAAAAACGTAAAAATGAGGTCTCTAAGTCGAAAAATGACAACTAACAACGTATAGAACTTTTGGAAGTTTATAGATAAAAATGTTTCCATGAATTCGTCAAATTGGACGATGGACGACCTTGAAATTAGCAAATGCCGTCACTGATTTCAAAGGATACGGTAGTTAGCTAGACAAAAACATAAAATTTAAGTCTCTAAGTCAAAAAATGACAACTAACAACTTATAGCGACTTTTGGTAGTTTATAGATGAGAATGTTCCCACGAATTCGTCAAATTGGACGATGGACGAACATGAAATTTGCAAATGCCGGCACTGATTTTAAAGAATACGGTAGTTAGCTAGACAAAAACATAAAATTTAAGTCTCTAAGTCCAAAAAAAGACAACTAAAATCGTATAGCGACTTTTGGTAGTTTATAGATGAAAATGTTCCCACGAATTCGTCAAAGTGGACGATGGACGAACTTGAAATTAGAAAATGCCGGCACTGATTTTAAATGATACGGTAGTTAGCTAGACAAAAACATAAAATTTAAGTCTCTAAGTCGAAAAATGACAACTAACAACGTATAGCGACTTTTGGGAGTTTATAGATGATAGCGACTTTTTGAGTGTGAATAGTTGATAATATTAAGACGAATTAGTCGAATTTGACGATGGACGAAATTGAAATCTCAAAATGTCGGCAATGTATTCAAAGGATATGCTAATTAGCTAGACATAACAGAAAAATGGATGAGGTAAGTAACTAGACAAAAAAACAGGATATTAGAAAAAATGATGAAGTAGTTGATGTTGATTTTCAATGATTCTGTTCTCCACGGCGGTGTACTTGATGGGGTTCCTCTGCGCGTCCACCTCCACACAGTGAAGTGGGGTATCTCTGAAAAGCATTTTTCATGAAGATTAGTAATTCTTAATTGATATTGACTGAAAGGATTTAGATTTTTCTAGATGACCAAAAATAAAGGTGGCTCAAAATCATTTAATTCAGAAAAGATAAAATTTGAGATTGAATTATATCAACTATTTAGAGGGGTTGGCGATGCAATCCGATAATTTTCGGCGACATGCAAGCCAAACAACATTGATTTTTTACGAAAATGACGAGTTTGACCATGTCGGACTTTTAGAAAGCAAACTGCCGGCTCGAACATCGAAATGCTATATAAATCTTCAATAAATGCAATTTTTGGTCATGTACAAAATTGATAGGATGGGGGGGGGGTTCAAAAATCGTTCTTTAGGAATATACCATTAAACGTGTGCCTTGACTGTCTTTTCATTTAATGTTCATGCGGATCCGGATCCTGGATCCGCACAGGAAAAAATGGATCCGAATCCAAGTCATATTTCTTCAATATTTGGTAATTTAGTAATATCCGATTTTTGGACTCC